>NW_026944867.1:0-123873 GCF_034702125.1 Engraulis encrasicolus
GCAATTGTCGGTTTTAAAGTGGTAATAATTATTCCATTGTAGGTTAACATTGTCCTAATGTGTGATGGCCCTTTTCTCCGTGAAACGCACATGCAAAAAAAATCGCTAATGTCAACCTAATGCATGGAATTAGTGACAGCTGTGAGTGTCATTCCGTGATTGTTGAAGGGGCATCCCAATCCATAGGGGTTGCGTTTCAAGCCCTACACCTTGCGGCTTTGTTTGAAAGCACGAGGAGCAAGAGGAAGGCAAAGGGATAGGGGTAGAGATTAGTAATGGGAAAGGCCCTATGTGGCCCGTGCCTGTTCTACCTCTAGGAGTTGGAGCTTCCCCTGCACCACGACCCCTAACAGCATTATAAATATCCAGGAGAGGAAAGGTGTGTCTTTTGGGGTTGTGCACATGTGCACTTTGCCAGTTTGATGCATTCTGGTTAGAAAATACAGAGAGAGAGAGTACATTTGATGCATTCTGGTTAGAAAATACAGAGAGAGAGAGTACATTTGTGATGCTTTTGCTATGCAGTGCGAATGCACACTTTGCCAGGTTGATACATTCAGGTTAGAGTTTTCTAATCAGAATGCATCAAACTGGCAAACTGTGCATGCATGCTGCATGGCAAAAGCATCACTGCTCCAGCAAAAACAAGCCGATTGTGACACAAATCATCCAGGAGTGAAAAGGGTGATTAAGTGTCTGCCTGCTATTACATTTGTTGCCATTTATATCAGATCCTGTGCTCTCTCTAAACAGAATATTTAAATATTTTAAAACAGAAATATTTCATTTCAATATCTCAATATCACAAATAGCCTATGTGGATTAAAACTCCCTCCCGATATTGGTAAAATCATGGCCAGAAACTTATTTCAAAAACATTGTCATCACATGTGGTTATTCTTTTACTACTCATTTAATTACCACAATATCGATGGCTAATGTCACAAGAAGTGTGGCTAGTGTGTGTGTGTGTGTGTGTGTGTGTGTGTGTGTGGTAGGTTTAGCAAAATAAATAAAGAAAACCAAGACCAAGACACAACTAAACAGCCATGGAAGTAGATGAAGAGTTTTTTTTAATAAAATAAAATAAGAAACAAGCCCTACAGTCCAAATGAACAGTAGGGGTACCCAATACCGCAGTGGGCTCGGCCATACAAACAGCAGATCACAAGCAGGACATTTGGTTTTTATTGGTATACATTATGCACACAGTCTACTGTACATAATAAAAGCCCAGGAAAGAAGACACCATGTTGATACTTTTACAAGCCATCTACTTTGTAAAACATTTAAGACAAAGCTGAAAAGTATTTTTTTTAGGTTCCGTCAGAGAACACAGCATTTGTTATGTTTTTTCAAATAAATAACTGCAAAAAAAAATATTGCATGCTTCACGCGCTCGCATTGTCTTTCGATGCCCTACTGTGCCCCTGTACAGTATAAGGTCAGCTGACGCCTAGTGACGGCATCATTAGGAATTTAAAAGTGGTCTTTCTTGGACCAGCTCTGTGGGCCAGAGTTTGGCCACCTATGGTGAAAAGTATTACTAAGTTCTAACCCACCACCACCGTAGTTTCCCAACAGTATGATACATATAATGTAATGTAATTTACATTGAATGATTCCTATTATTTTGAAGATGATCATAGATTTAAAAAGGCCTTGTATTCAGACAGAGAAGGTAATAGCAAACGGGAGATAAGCGGGATAACGGCCTTCGAGGTGACCTGTTTAATGTTTGGTGGATGAAGTTAATGTCTTGGCGGAGGCAACTCTGTCTCTGTGCTGCGCACATTGCCAGAGTTCTGGAACCTCCTCGTCTCCATTAATTTCACTAAACTGCTGGTCACCTCGTCGGCTGTTATCCCTTAAAGGGGGATGCCACTATTTTGGGACGTAATACACTTAAAATCGTTGGCTGGAGTTTAAATGGTGGTAAAATGTCTTATTTTTTAATGTTAAGCATCGTCTTCCTTTATGTCGCTAAGCTAGTGAAAGTCAATGGATCCGTGTAGCATGCTACAATGCTACACAGATCCATTGACTTTCACTAGCTTAGCGACATATTCCCTCTTTTAACTTGTCTTAAAGCAAGACAACGCTTAACATGAAAAATAAGACACTTTACCACCTTTATAAACCCCAGCCAACGATTTTAACTGTATTAAGCCCCAAAATAGTGGCATACCCCTTTAATCACACGAAGAAGGGTGTGACTATTCATCATTAAAATTTGACATCAATGATCATCTCAGAGTTTTCAGCCCATCTGTACTCGTGCTTGAGATTAAGGTCATTGTGTTTCCAGTACACCTCTCCCTCATTTTTCCCTGCATAATCTACATAGCAGTACAGCTCAGAGTAGGCATTCGAATCATCTATTTTGGATTTGACAAATGCTACACACTCTCTCACCTCAGCCCATGACATACCATACTCAGAAACAAGTTTAGCCTCTGCCTCCTTCTTCTCTGCAGCCTTCACTGTTATATCATAACCAATCTGAAAATGAGCAGAGTTCTCCTTTGTGATCCTGTATGTCCATTGGCTTTCCAAGACGTTCTTCTTGAACGTAACACGGCCACCACAACCCACCGCAGTGCTATTTCTCTTCTCCAGCAGGAGCATACTGGTTGTTTGGCCACTAGTTTTCCTGACTCCAGGTAAGGAATTCCGTGGTCCAGACTGGTGGGGTGATGAATGGTGATTGCAGCGTTGCCCATCCTACAAGAGGGAAGGATCACATCTACAGTTAAAGCTCATTGTCACGGGGGCGCGCGGTGGTGCAGCGTGCTAAGTCCTCCACATATGGGGAATATCAAAAAAGGTTATTGTCATAATGTTATCACTTTATAATGTTCCCACAAACTACCACATGAGGGCAAATCACTTCAAACATGTATTGGGCAGATGTGGTCGCTGCCCGGCGGGCCTATTCACTATCAGCTGAAAATACTCAACTACGTCATAACAACATTGCAGTACTGAGAGCAGTTAAGACACAGCCATTACAATTTTTGGTGACAGTAAGGTTGTAACATAGACTCTGTGCTAAAGGGTTGAGTCAAATTTTGAATCAAACCCAAGACAAATTGCTATTTTTTTCAAAAGCTGATCTTTTATGATTTGCAGAACATGTTCAGAATACCTAACATAGTAAAAGTCCTCAGAAATTATCCTGGTGTTCCCTGAGAGATTCAAAATGGTGTTCAAAATTGATATCTGCTAATAACTCCTGAGCAGTTGTAATGCTCACACTACCCTGGACTTGTCAGTGCCTGAGTTTTTTTTTTTCTTCTTCTTCAGCCGTTTCCGAGATCCTGGTCATTGTAATGGGGGCAGCTCTTTGTTTACATTTCAAAAAAACATTTTTATTTATTCCCAAAAACATCCAAAAGGTTATAAAACATCAGCAGACAACTAGCAAACAGCAGTACCTTTTGGGAAAATATTTGGAGTTGGCCTATGTTTCATTTTTTTAAAATGTAAACAAACGCTGCCCCATTAGAATTGCTCATATCTCGGAAAGGGCTGAGCCGAAAAATGTGGCATCACCAGGTACTGACAAGTCAGGGGTAGCGTGAGCAATACAACTGCATGTTGAAATTGACCAAACTGTCCCTTTAACACTCTATAATAGGTGCATGAACTGATTTCTCTTATGAAGCAGACACTTCCAAGAATGCTGCCATTTTGTGTGCAATACCTTTTACACATCCTGTGTGCTAATAATTGAGTATCAGCAAATTAAAAAAAAAAATGATGAAACATTTATGAAACAATTAAATGAAATCTTAGCAAGCTTATTTTTCTAGTGCCAAGTAAACAAATCACAGAATAACTAGTACTTTTGAACAAGAACGTAGAACTTAAACTATTAACACATTTGTCTGTAACTCAAACAGATGTGACATCTACTGATAGCTTTTTTTATTGACCAATATATCATACACGTAGGCCTAAATAATATACATGTATTTAGCGGCTATATGCATGTATATTTAGGCCTATATGATATATTTATTTTAAAAATATATATCACAATAGCTTAAACTGTATATCAAATTGACTTTTTTTCAAGAAAAAAAACTTTGAAGACAAAACCACAAACTCACTTGATCTCAGGTCTTCTCAGAATGTAAAGGCAGGTATGGCCACCTGTGTAATCTTGTCAAGAAAACAACACTTTTGTATTCAATTACCAATAAACAGACACCGACACTTAGGCCAAGGGGGGAAAAAGCAGAGTTCTTTTCAGAGTACAAGCGCTGTCTCCTGGCAAACCGATCTTAACTCTCTCTTAGTCCAGAAAAAAAAGAGTTTTTATTCCATGCTGACCGTTGCAAAACAAAACACTTCCTATTTTCCTCAAAGCATTTTCAGCATTGTTCAGTTCAGTCAGCATTCTTAAAGGTCTTCCTCCGAACTACTGCATTTTCTTCTGAAGTCATGAATTTCACAGAACTGCACAACAGACTTGTTTTTACTGATAATAACAATACATTATCTAACAAGAATATTGTTTCGCTTATTTTGTGTATCTTATTCAATTTGATTATTTACTTTGTTTTTGCTATACTTTACCTGCCAACCTGTTGTGGCCCTCGAGCATTCCCCTGGCCCCACTGTGAGCCTATCTAGCCCTAGCCTAGAAATCTAGATGCCCCTAGCGACCGCAAATTGAATTTGCTCCCGGGGGCAGTCTAGCGGACCCCGGTCGTTTTGCAAGGCTGAAAGTTATCCGATGACAGGGCCAATCAAATCGCGAGGGGGGCCGGGCTACCTAGTAAACAGGAAACTTTCAAAGAAGAAACATGGTGGTCGTCCGTGCTACGTACAGCACGAAAGTGTTTACCTAATTTAAAAAGCCTGGATGATAATAGAGTAGAGTAGTGTAATAAGGCCAAAAACCCAACGACGGAAATTCAAGGCCCTGGGACCGCTTCCGCTCTGGACTGTAGAAAAGATTTCATTTACCTATTATCCAATACCGCAATTATTAGAGTCCCAGCCGTAGGATCTCTCTAGTTCCTATGTAATTATGTATTTGTACTTAATTACTATAATACTGTTGAAATTGATTAGTCTACCAATCTCTGTTATGTCTGGGTTCAGCTAGTTAAGCAATTTATTACATCGGTACCTCCCAGCGCGCGACTATTGTTTATTTGGGGGTCCTAACTGCATGTAAGTCGTTAAGAGATGAGGCAGGGGTTTATGATGCCGAGAAGGTACCGTATCTGCCGAGAGAGGTGTCTCCACATCCCGCACCCGATCGACTGCCTCAGGTTAACAGGTTATGGGTACACGGCAAACGGAAGATAAAGTCACCCCGCACTTGTCTCGGTTCTCATAACATATCTCAACCTAGGTAAACACCATTGACGTCGGATCTTAGTCCAAAGTATGTGTGCCTCGCTCCATCCACAGCGAATAAACCTTACTGCCTACTTAACCAGATCAATAAACATATGAATAGACCAAACGGAATTCTTCCCCAGATTTGTATGAAAGTTTTATTATAAGACAAGATCTACTTTGTCAGCAATACGACTACGACAGAATACAATGTTGAAAGAAATCAATGCATACCTGAACAAGGAAGAATGGGCTACACAGACGAGATATCTGAGGAGGTCCTGAATACAGTTACCTCTCGTAATATGTTACTTCCATCTTAAATGCATATTTGTCACGTGGGACACCTTGGTCAGGTAACCAATGAGCTACGAATATTTCGTTGGGCAGGGTTATTGTAATTTCGAGGGGTCGGCCTTTGCCCGACTCCCCATTGAACCCCTATGATTCTAAATCTTTAATAATTTGCCTAAAGACCGTTTCAAAACCAAGACCTTGCCACCACTCGCATCACGACCATCAGATTGATACCAAACACATAATGGAATTCTCAATACATCATATTACGCGTTTAAACCACACATATTAATACATCTGGTCCGCGTCTCTCCTGGGCACGTGGTATTCCTGTGCACGCGCAACAACTGGATACCTGTCCTCCCCGGAGGGTCGAGTTTCTCATCCCGGAGGGGGCAAATTTGAACAGCTGCGCGTCTCCGAACAGAGGGCATTGCTGCTACGTCCTTGTGATTCAAACGCCAGATAGGCAAAGTTTGTCTTTGTAATTTAAAGATAGCAAAAACAGTAAATAAACACATGAATGGTAGAAAAGCAACGAAATGTGAGATTCCTCAGGAACCCGTAGGTAATGATTATGAGGATGAAGATGAGGATGACGATGATGTCAGTGGTCAGAGAACGGTCAAGACAGTGGGGGGGATTACAGTAGAGTAGAGTAGAGTAGAGTATCGTTTATTGATCCCAGGGGGAAATTAAGGTGTCAAGTAGCATACACACATAAATAAAGACATTGCCCACAAGACATAACACACATATTTACACATAAAATAATCATATATATATTGCTCACTGTTGCATACATTTGCCATTTGCCAAGGCATAGCCTAGAAATCTACATTTCTAATACATTTCGTGGCTGACATGGATTGATGTAAAAATACACCATGAACTTATCGGACACAAATAGATCACTACACATTACCCATTTGATCATTCAATGTTTTAAGCTAGCTCGGTATGCTAATTTGAGCATTTTACAGAACCAGATAGTCACACGCTATTATCAGACCACTGTAGGTGTAGAATGAAATTGCTGCCCCAATTTCTAATATGACACATGCCATTAAAAACGAGACATTTGGGAGCTTTGAAAGTCTTTGAGTAGCTTACTAAATCTACTTACGGATCCGGAAAAGGCAGGATAATAGGGTTTTTCACAGGATCCGGATCCGGCAGGATCTTAAACAGCGAATCCGGTATCCGGCAGTTACAGTACATGAAAATCAGGATCTGGTGCATCTCTGGTTTTTACGTAGCCTAGGCTTTTCAGTCAGTCTTTCACAACCCCAATCACTGCATGGAGTAACAGCCCTTTGGAAGCGGCCGTTGCAGGCAGTTTGTTAGTAAGTCAATGAGTCTAAAAAATTGTTTGAGCCAACGTAATAAAAAGTGCCCACGTGTGCGAGTAGGCTATGTGTTTAAACCCTTTCGTAGGATCCGGTATCCGGTTCCAGATCCGGCAGGATCTTAAGCAGTGGATCCGTTATCCGGCAGGATCCTAAAAATCAGGATCCGGTGCATCTCTACTAAATAGATGGGAATGACACCTAGTCTACCAAGCTAGTGGCTAGCTAATCTGTCGTCAATAACACAGAGCTAGGTATCCAACCTTGTATTATATGCCTGCCCCAAATTCTAATAAGATCCATGTCATTAAAAACGAGACATTTGGGAGCTTTGAAAGTCTTTAAGTCGCTTATTAAATAGATGGGAATGACACCTAGTCTACCGAGCTAGCGACTAGCCAACCTGTCGTCAATTACACAGAGCTAGGTATCCAGCCGTGTATTAGTTATGGGTATACAGCTAGCTAGCTAACACCGAACATGCCATGTTGACAACAATCATAAATATAACCATTTAACAAGCCCCAAATTGCTCAACATTTCGCTGGTTGATCAAGGAGGGCCATGTGGTTGAAAACGAGGCATTTTTGAACTGTGTAAGTGAAAACACGATTTATTAGGAAACTTGTTTGTGGCTGTGGTGATCACACGCATTCACTGCTACGACGGCTCGAAGTTGCCGCTTCACCTACAAAGGGGCGTGTCGCGTGTACGTTCTGAAAGACAGCTGTGACGTTACACAGAAGTGTGTGGGGATTGGTTGTTCCACCATCCTGTTGCGTGGCGTTGAGTGCCAAGGCATTTTGATAGACAACCGTTTATCCCGCCCACACTCTCTCCGAGCTCACCTAGACCCTTGTACAGCTTTTTGCTGTACGGGTCTGGCTCGCTAGGCTATCTTGCCCTGTATATGGCCCAAACCGCTGTTCAAGATGAGTTTTTTTTTTTTTTTTTTTACAAATGTATTTCTCCTTTACGTCACCAGGGAAGTAGCCTGATTATCATCAACTTTCAAATCTCTTTGAGACTGAGTCTGACCAAGAGCATAAAATTAAGGTTTCCCAAACGGCATGGTTAACCTGCCTCCCTGGGTTTGCTACTTGTTGACTGGTGTCCGACAAAATGGGTGGAGTTCCTGATTTTTCAGGAGATCAGAAACAATATTTGCATTACTCTTGGCCTGACTAGAGGCAACACAGAAGGTGTTGTGTCACTACGAGGGTGTGGCCAGGGAAGTAACATTGAGGCTGCTGCCCCTTTTCCAAGTGACTTGTTGCTGAGCTCAGTGGTTTCCAGAGTGGGGGCCAGGGAACCCTGGGGGCCCTCGAGGATGTGCTAGGGGGGCTGCGGCAGGTTGGCAGGAAGATATTTAGGAAGATATTTCAAATGTTACCTACTATCAATTAGACAAGGATTTTCGTTATCAATACTGATGCTTATTTCACTCTTAATAGGGCATAATATGAGCTTCGTTGAGGAGTTTTACGGGCGAGTCTCAGATGACGGAAGTAACGTCGGTGGAGCTTTGGCAGCAGAAAAGCTATTCGGCTTGTGTTGATAATAATAAACTCCTGGACTATTTACAAACTTCCAAATGCTTCGTTTTGTGAGTACAGACCATATTTGTACTACTGTAGAAGTTTGGTGTCATGACATGTGATTTTTGTGGGGTTTGCCCGGGATCCATGCGGTTGTGTCAAGCTATCCAGAATAAACATTGAATAACTCGGTAACTCTGCTGATGTAAGCCAAGGTAGAAAACACTTCGGGTGGACTGCTGGATGGATGTCACAGTTCAAATGGCATTAGGGTGAATCTACTCCGAACCATTGCTTTAAGATACTGCATTTCACTTTTAAGAGCTTGGTGATCTTAGGTCACTCAGATCCCCATCAACATCCAAATGACTCAAATGGTTGGCATTGTTTGTGCATCGTTGTGCAGGCAAAATTGACGTTTGTGCACAAAAGGCTTTTATATTTTTTATCTTAAATTTTTTTGGTAGTAGGTCACACAGCACCCAGTCAACATCCATATATTTTCAAGATATGGAGTGCCAACTTCACACAGACACCCATCTCTTAGTTACAGCATTTTTGTTGCTTACACAACTGCCTTCCAGTAGGCCTACATTCACACCAAGATATGCGCGTTCACTTAACGTCTCCAGGAGCATCTCGAGTCCGAAAGGTTCGTGGGCTGCCTTTCACACTGCACAGTCAACGTCCACGTTCTAGGCGCGGGCAGCAGCCATTAATTTTTGAATGGAGCCCGCACATTTAAGGCGGATGTCCGCGGAGGGAAAAAAAACTTGAGTTCTATTTTCAAGGAGCAACGCGCTTACACCACGCTGTGTGCTTGTGTGCAAGGCATGATCTGTTTACATGTATTCTAACCATTTCGGACTGATACCGGACACGTTCAGTGGTTGGTAAGTGGACGTCCGTGCTGTCGGTGTGTATGCACCGTTTCACAGTTACACAATTAGATTCTCACTCAGCAGTCTTAAGTTATCCACCTGTTCACAGGAAAAATATATATATTTTTTGATGGGTGTTGTTTTGTTATGGGACTAATACATTAGGCCTAGTGAGTATTGTCAGAACTGTGACGCTAGTTTTGCTCAACAGCGTCTTCTCATGGTCAGGTAGTGCCAAAGCCTGTGAGGAATTCAGCTACAGTGGTTTACTGAGAGTTTGGTAGCGATTTGTTGATGTTTTTTGTTGATGGGGTGCTGAGTGACCCACTTCCAAAAAAGTTAAAGTTAAATGTAAAAAAAAATGAAATGGAAAAAAAAAAGATTTGTGCACCAATGTTTATTTTGCCTGCACAAACGTAGCTACACAAGTGAAGCACAAATGATTCCAACCATTTTCAAGTCGGATGGTGAGGGGGTGCTGCGTGACTTAAAAAGTGTTTTGTTTTTATGTCGGAGCAACTCCACCTCTCCACCTCTCATCTCTCTCCCACTGGCTGAAGCAGCTGAAGGGAGCAGCCAATGGCTTTGGCTGAAACGGCAGGACACCTGCTGGGCATCAAATGGCAGCCAGGGATGACACAGAGGGGGGTACCCCAGGGACGCCTGGGGTTACCGTCGAGCCTACCGGAGGGGTCGTGGGCTTAAATCGACGAAACTCCGGTGAAGGAGGTGCCCACTTGATAACCCCTCTGTGTCATTCCTGATGGCATTCTTAGTACACGCTGGCACATAAAGGATAATTACAACTCGTCCTGTGTTTCTGCAAACTGAATATCTGGAAAACCAGTGACCGCTGAGAAAGATCAGCTGACAACAGAGGAAAGCCTTTGTGACAGCCTGGAGAGACAGCTGACAGGAGGGAACAGACCCCAAAGGGACAGTATTGGGCTAGCACCCCATGTCTGTAGCCTTCGCATGTTACCATGTCGAGGGCACCCGCCATTGCTACGTCAAGACAAATAGAGACAATACCCTCAGAGTCTGCGAGAGTGAGGGCGCAAGAAGACTCATCGGACGGAACTATGGTATCAGACCCTGGACCGGAAACGGCTATGAGACACAGCGCAGTACAAGAGAATATCATGCCACCCAAGACAGCTACGGCAGCAGCAACAGGTCACAAACTACAGAGATGCGTCTGTGGGTGGAGCAAAGTAACATCATACTTGGGATTGAGGATACACCAAGGAAAGAAAGGGTGTGCGAGAGAGGAACCACAGAGGCCCCGCATTGACTACTTTCTAAGAAATTGGTCAAGTCAGTCGGATGAAGCACAGCAACGGGACGCCAACCACAGTGTGCAGTGCATCAATACCTCTACGGCACAGAACGTTATGTCAAACACAGAGATTGCAGTGGTGAGTCCCATCCCATCCACTCAACCAGCTAGACCTCCAGTAGAGAGCAAAATGGCTGGGCGCAAACCTCAGGTGAAATGGCCTGGTGCGGCAGAAAGGAAGCTGTGGGAGGCTGTCAACACTGACCTGGCAAAGTCCCTTGAGCAGCTAAAAGGCACAGCTGAAAAGAAGCTGGAGAGTATGGGAAATCTGAATTACCAGTATGGAGTCGAACGGTTCCGGATTAAAGAACACAAGAGCAGAGACCAAGTCCCAGTGGTGGTTACATCGAGGAGACAGCAGGAGATAAAACGTCTGGTCCAGGAAAGGAGACAGCTCAAGAAGGTAAGGAGAAAGTCCACAGACGTAGAAAAGGAAGGCATCAACGCACTCCAAATGGACATCAAAATCCGACTAACATCTCTACGCAAAGCGAAGACCTTGAGGAAGCGCAGAAGGAAGAAAGAACGCACTAGAACAAGGTTCTACAAAGATCCTTATGCATTCCTGAAAGGCCTTTTCTCAAGTGAGAAAAGCGGATCCCTAAAAACAACTAAAAGAGACGTGGAGGACCACTTCAGGAGCATACACTCTGATCCAAAACGGCATGAACATCTCGCAATTCCTGCAGATATCCCACCAATCGCACCCCCAGAACATCAGTGCGACGTTGGCCCCCCGACTTGGAAAGAGGTGGAAAGGGTGGTCCACCGAGCAAGGACGGCGTCAGCCCCAGGACCAAATGGGATACCGTACAAGCTGTACAAAAACACACCTGATGTCCTAAGGTTTCTTTGGAAGTTGATGAGGACGATATGGCAGAAGAAGACCATTCCCAAAGTGTGGCGGAGGGCAGGAGGTGTCCTAATCCCGAAAGAGAAAGAGGCAGAAACCATCAGCCAGTTTCGACCAATCTCCCTACTTAACGTAGAAGGCAAGATGTTCTTTTCGGTGATGGCCCAGAGAATCTCTGCATACCTGCTTAACAACCAGTACATAGATACATCTGTACAGAAAGCAGGCATATCAGGCTTCCCTGGATGCTTGGAACACTCCATCATGATCTGGCACCAGATTCAGGCAGCAAAGGCAAGGAAAGATGATCTACACGTCGTCTTTCTTGACCTGGCCAACGCGTTTGGATCAGTACCACATGAGCTCCTTTGGACTGTCTTTGAATTCTTCAGCATCCCTGGACATATTACAGCCTTGGTGAAGTCCAATTTTCAAGACCTGCAGTTTTGTTTCACAACCACAGAGTTTACCACCACTTGGCAATGCCTGGAGGTTGGCATAATGGCAGGCTGCACAGTCTCTCCCTTGGCCTTCACGATGGCAATGGAGGTAATCATCCGAGCCTCCAAATGGGTTGACGGTGGACAAAGGCTCAACCCCTGTGCCCGGCTCCCTCCACTCAGGGCATACATGGACGACATCACAACGCTAACAACCACAGTACCATGTACCAGACGTCTGCTCAGGAAGCTACAGGAGAACATCAGTTGGGCCTGTATGAGGGTAAAACCATCAAAGTCTCGCAGCATTTCAATTGTCAAGGGAGTGCTGTCAGACCAGAAGTTCTTCATCGGGGAGGAACCAATTCCTACGGTTTCTGAGCAGCCAGTCAAGAGCCTTGGGAGGTGGTTTGATGTGAGCCTGAGGAATAAGGAGCAGGTAGCACAACTGCAGAGGGACATAAGCAATGGAGTACAAGCCATTGAGAACACAGAGCTTCCTGGGAAGCTGAAGATCTGGTGCCTACAGTTTGGCCTCCTGCCCCGGGTGCTGTGGCCTCTCACACTGTATGAGGTGCCTATCTCAACAGTTGAAAGGATGGAGAAGGGAATCTCCAACTACATAAAGAAGTGGTTGGGAGTCCCACGCTGCTTGACGTCCACCGCCCTCTATGGAGACTGCCTCCTCAGACTGCCACTCACCAGTCTCGTGGAGGAATTCAAGTGCACCAAGACAAGACTACAGGTAATGCTGACTGAGTCCAAAGACTTGATGGTGAGCAAGAACGCCCCAGTCATCACAGCAGGCCGCAAATGGAGACCAGCACGAGCGGTGGAGGAGGCTGTGTCAGCTCTCAAGCATGCAGACATCGTGGGACATGTCCAGCATGGAAGAGGAGGGCTGGGACTAACTGCTCATCGGCCAGCTTGGAGCAAAGCCTCAGCTTCTGAAAGGAGGAGGATGATCGTGGATGAGGTCAAAAACCAGGAGGAAGGCGTCAGGAGGGCCAAGATGGTGGCACTTGGTAAGCAGGGGAAGTGGACCAAGTGGGACAATGTGGAGGGAAGGAAAATGAACTGGAAAGATCTGTGGAGTATGGAGGCAAAGCGACTCAGCTTCATCATAAGAGCAACATATGATGTCCTCCCCACACCCATGAACCTCCAGCAGTGGAGAGGAGAAGATCCAGGCTGCACACTCTGCTCCAAGCCGGCATCCCTTAGGCATATTCTCACAGGGTGTAATGTGAGTCTTGCCCAGGGGCGCTATACCTGGCGTCACAACCAGGTTTTGAAAGAACTTGCTGCCACTTTGGAGAACAGGCGAACAACTGTCAATTCAGCAACACCTGCAAGGCTAAACATCCTGCCAGCAGTCACATTCGTGCGCGAGGGGGGGGGCAAAGACAAATCGCAGTGCACTGACATCAACAGAACATTGCTGGCTACACTCAGCCTCGGACTGGAAAATGCTGGCAGATATTGGTCAACGCCTTGTCTTTCCTCCTGAAATTGCTGGCACCACACTTAGACCCGATTTGGTACTTTGGTCACCATCTGCGAAGAGGGTCTTTATTATTGAGCTGACTGTGCCTTGGGAGGAGTCTGTAGAAGAGGCATATGAACGAAAACACCTACGGTATGCTGACCTTGCTGCAGAGGCACAGCAGCGTGGCTGGAGGACTGAAGTACGTCCTGTAGAAGTGGGATGCAGAGGCTTCCTGGCGTCATCTACCACCAGACTGCTCAAGGATGTGGGAGTAAGAGGCCAGAGCCTGCGCCATGCCATCAAGGCACTGGCTGAAGCAGCTGAAGGGAGCAGCCAATGGCTTTGGCTGAAACGGCAGGACACCTGCTGGGCATCAAATGGCAGCCAGGGATGACACAGAGGGGGGTACCCCAGGGACGCCTGGGGTTACCGTCGAGCCTACCGGAGGGGTCGTGGGCTTAAATCGACGAAACTCCGGTGAAGGAGGTGCCCACTTGATAACCCCTCTGTGTCATTCCTGATGGCATTCTTAGTACACGCTGGCACATAAAGGATAATTCCAACTCGTCCTGTGTTTCTTCAATCTCTCTCCTCTCATCTCTCTCCTCTCATCTCTCTCCTCTCATCTCTCCCTCTCATCTCCCTCTCTCCTCTCATCTCTCTCCTCATCTCCCTCCCTCCTCTCATCTCTCTCCCTCCTCCTCTCATCTCTCCTCTCCCCCTCCTCTCATCTCTTTCCCTCATCTCTCCTCTCTCTCTCCATCATCCTCTCATCTCTCTCCCTCCTCCTCTCATCTCTCTCTCATCCTCTCATCTCTCTCTCTCTGAACATTCCCTCCCCCTCTCAGAACTCCTCTATTCCATTTCACTAGTGGTCTACCATCCCTCTACACACAGAGGGGAATGATGGAGTGATCATCACTTCTCCTCCATTTCACTAGTGGTCTACCATCCCTCTACCCCTCCTCCCCTACTCCCTCCTCCACTCTACCATCCCTCTTTTCAGGTGGCACAGGAAGAGCACTGCCAGAGCTCTGCAAAAATATCTTTGAAGGCCACTGATGTGCATGTTCCTGCTCAAATGGTCAGATACAGACTTCATGAGGAGGGTATGAGGGCTTGGTGTCCACAAATTGGGCCTATATAGCCAGGCCGTGCAGTCCTAGTGACACAACAGCTTCAGCGTTGCTACCAGTCAGGTCAAGAGTCAAAGCAAGTACTTTCTGAGGTCCCGCAAATACAGGAACTCCTCCCACTTTGATGGGAAGCAAACAATCATTGGCAAACCAAGGGAGGCCATTTGGGAAATGTCGTTTGGGAAATGTTAATTGTTATGCTCTTGGTCAGACCAAGTCTCGAAGAGATTCGAAAGTCGATGATAATCAGGCTAGGGCCTATACTACTGTAGGGAGTGATTTGTGTTGTATACTAGAGAACATCAAGACAGGCACAGTCACCATTGGTGCACCGTGCTCGGGCACTCAACGCGCTTTACAGTGCATGTGTCACACACTGGTGCCAGATAGGCTACAGCCAAAATGTTGCATTGAGACTGTTATCTGGGGTCTGTTAACTACTACCATGTAATGCTAATTGAGAGGAAGTTTACGGATGACTAAGGCCAGGCTTTGGTATCTGCAGTCCACTATCACTACAGGTCTTCAACTCACAACATCACAACCTTCACCATGGGATGCAGGAACAAGTGCAGGGTTGCCAGATGTGACTGATTTCCAGCCCAAAGAAAATGCTGAAAAACCTCCTGAAGGCACTATTGTACATCACACACTATCTAAACTAAACTCTATTGATTTCTATGGCCATAAATAAACAGGAAAACCCAACCAATACCATTTGTTTACCTGCGGAGAGTCATCCAAAAACAGCCCTGGCAACACTGAACAAGTGTGCTAAAGGCTTACTTCAGGCAGGGCTGGCTGGACCAAAAAAAATCAAACCGGACATTTTTAGCCAAGACCAGTCCGCCAGGCATTGAGAGAGACAATAAAGCCCGTCACAGCACTTTTAGTTATCTAATATGAGTTACTTTAACCACAACAGCCTAAATTAATGTTTAAATCTGACTCGTCAGCAGCAGCGGCATGAGGTCAGCTGTAGCGGCATGAGGACTGATGGCATTACACAAAGGGGATGTCCAAACCAAAACCTCCCACAGTCCACCGGGCAGATGCCCTGTGTGCCCTGTGGCCAGTCTAGCCCAGACTTCAGGGTATCTGTATCAGGCTTCAGGAGGGAGGTTTTACTGACGAACAGCCAAACTCTGCTGGTTGGCATCTGTTACACTTAGATAAACACATTTAGCTTTAGATGGCGTCAAGCATGTGTGGTGGTAAACAAGTGAGTTTTACACAAAAAGTGCATCATCTGGCTAGTCAAGCATGGTTGTGGGACTGACATGGTTTGGCGATGTATGGATGCCGTCAACATTGGAAATCTGAATTACACCTAAAGAAGCATGCATGTCATTATGCACTGTGACTACAGAAGCAGATCATGATACTCTCCATAAGATTTCATTCAAAACTCACACCCATCTATTTTAGTCAGGTGCAGACTCAAAATGTACAATTTCAATGTACTGAAAGGTTGAAACACACACCGATGACCTCCCTTTTAATCCCTTTTCATTTCGAAATGAAAAAATGAATGTAGTTGCTGCCAAAGGTGGTTCTACAATGTATTAAGCAAAGGCTGTGAAGACTTTTGTAAAAAATTATTTATTTGTTTTTTATTTTTATACATTTTCAAAACTGTAAAGACAACTTGTTTTTCACATGGTCATAATGGAATAATTTGTGTAGGATTTTGACAACAGAGATTAATTTGTAACATTTGGAATAAGGCTGTAAGATAATAAAATGTGAAAAAAGTGAAGCGCTGTGAATACTTTCCGAATTGACTGTATAATCGTTTTCTGCCTACTGTCCCCACAGAGACACAGTTATAGCCATATTACACCCAGATCCCGGATAGGGCCTTCAAATGTACTTTTAGATGTTACATCTTTTTAATCTACTTGCTAAATTGAATCAGATATTAATAGGCATGTGCTTAGCCCACCATATTCAGCTTTTGCAGTTCTTCTATTCTGGCACATACAGTATTTAGTAAATCAAACGAAAGGCAGCATTATATGAATACATACACAAACAGTGCACATTTATTTGAAATATAATAACCATCCATTACAAAGTACAGTGTCTCACATTCACAGTCTGACACTTAGTCAGGGTTCACAACAGTTGATTGAAACAATTAGACCAGTTTATGTTTGAAGAACAAAAATTTGAACTGTGCAGTAATTAAAATTTACTCTTATCTTCTCCTTGGGTTTGTAAAAAAAGTCTAAACTATGAAAAACAAATACTTTCTTGACAAAGGGAAGGGAATGAGATGTAGTGACCGTCAAAAGGGTTGTGAGTGAACTCTTCACATGCAGAACTCAAAGAAATCTGGCTCTTCAATGTAGTGTTCAACTAAGCCTGGCTCTTCAATGTAGTGTCAATGTAGTGTTCAAATAAGCCTGGCTCTTCAATGTAGTGTTCAACTAAGCCTGGCTCTTCAATGTTCTCTGAAAAATTACCGAACCTTGCGGGGACCCGTGCTGAAAGTTATGGGGAGTAATTAACAAAATATACAGTATGTCTACAGTAAATGTAACGTATATGCCTCAGTCTATTTTCTTACAAAAATATCACGCTTTCAGTTTTACTCTCTTTTTGTACATATGCATGGGTCAGAATTTGCGTGGAGCTGTGCATATTATACTGCCAAGTCCACTTTAAATAAATACCAAAGCTTCCGGAGAACTTGACGTGCACACTCTTTTGTACGTACAGACCAGTTATAAATCCAGCCTCAGGAGAAAGGATTCCAATTCTCTAGCCAGTTCTGGAGTGAGAGGAAACCTGATTTTTCCCACTTCTGTGTTGGACAGTGTGTGTGAATCAGCTCTTTACTGACTGATGAGCAGACCATGGGTATCTGGATCCTCTGGACTCAAATGGCAACTCACACATGAAGGTCATTGGGACGGCTGTGAACTATGCAGTTGCTCCTGCAGGGGTAGAGGGTGCATCATCACTATATAAAGTATGGTGTGAAGTTCAGGGCTGGACTGGCCATCTGGCGTACGGGGCAAATCCCGGTGGGCCCTCGCCAGAAATAATAATAATAAAATATATATTTTCTTTTTTTTGTCTGCGACGGTAAAAAAAAGACACATCGGAGGCCATTGGATGCTTCTCTTGATGCACATTGTGCTAGTCCAATGAAATGCTTTGGTTCTCGAAGGCCCGCCCCTCCCTTCAGACCCTCTTTTGATAAAACTCATCTTCACCTCAAATGTAGTTGACTGGCTATGCTGTTAAAACTAGACGACAGAGAGGACGCAAAATGGAGAAAGAAAAGAGTGGCTATGACAAGCGCAAGAAAAAGAGAAAGCAGAAACTTAGAGGAAGCAACAAAATGTGCTAAAATCACTGACTTATTTAAAACTAACAGCATAGCCTAAGCTCGCGCTCATGTTTCGGCCCGGAGATGGGGAACCACTGCCAGACAGCTCGATCTCAGGTTGGGACAGACAGTGGGGCTGTGGCCGCGAGTGCACAGGTGCAGAATGAAGAGGAGGTGTAGGAGATGGTTCGAGCAGGGGAAGAAAAGAGGAGGAGGAGACGGTATATAAGACGTGACCCAGGGAGAAATTGAGGTTAGCTTTCACCCCCAACACACCCGATAGGCTAGCAGCCAATGCATAGCCAAATTACCCCATTACGTTTCCTATTGTCTGAGACCAAGTTGTCATCCTGACTTTATCAAATCAGTCACAAACATGTACCCATTTTGATACATTTCCATGCACTTCTCTTGTAATGTTGCGCCAGAACTCTTTCATTTGTCTTGAGCTGTTGTCGTGATGATGTGCTGTTTAAGTTGTGCTAGTGCCTTGTCCTCTCCAGAACTGCGAGTAGCTTACCAGCTGGCTACCAGATTATTAGGTAGCTACTTCGGCGTTTCCCCCATTTATTGCCTGACACTCCCTCCCCACTCGCTCAAATCAGTCAGAAATATGTACCCATTTGGTTTGTTTTCATAAACTTTTCTTGTATTGTTGCGCCAACATATAAGCTTGCATTTCTCTTGACGTGTCAACTGTCACAAGGACAAGTGCTGTCTTGTAATTCCGTGTTACGGCATCCCCCTTTCCCTTCCGTCTATCCAAATATTTCATGTTGTATTTTTTCACTCTACTGCTTGTGCAACAATGATGTTTTTTTTTAACGAAATTAGTTTTTGTAATATTTTGCTTCTGCAATGGCATGCCACGTCATTAATAAGACATCTGAATGAATAGTTGCGTCTTTACATGGTAGTCAGATGGATAAGTAAGACGCCGCCGCATGCTACTGTTTGGGAATCGCTGGCTACACAGCCGCTCACTTTATTACATTTATTGCTGTGAAACATGGTAGTGTGACTTTGTTTTGGCAATGTGTATGTTTGAAGCCTAAGCAATACGAAGTGGTCACTTGGTTTTGCTGTGGTGAAAAAATGGCAAGTGTCCGAAAACAATACCCCACTCTACTGTCAGTATAATGACAATCCTAGGTTCTCTCTTTTCTCAGTTTAGGCATATGCCTAGACTAGACAAAACAGTTTGGAAAGGGGGGCATGTTAACATGCCAATTAGCAAGCTGGCTTTTACTGACTGTATCTGTGGACTGGAGCAGTTTGGTGTGTGTGTGTGTGTGTGTGTGTGTGTGTGTGTGTGTGTGTGTGTGTGTGTGTGTGTGTGTGTGTGTGTGTGTGTGTGTGTGTGTGTGTGTGTGTGTGTGTGTGTGTGTGTGTGTGTGTGTGTGTGTGTATGTGTGTGTGTGTAAAATGGTATGAATACTTTTTTTGCTTTGAGAATTTGAGATTCACTGGCCAGGGCTTTTATTCAAGAGTAAAGTTAATTGTGCTCTTCTCTCTATCTCCTATCCCCAAACATACTCGGAACTTTAGAAGTAGGATGAAGGGAACATAAGGGGTTAACAGCAGCTTTTTCCAGTGGGCAAGAATAGGCTATCTTCTGTGTAACAATGACATGAACACTCTATCTATCTATCTATCTATCTATCTATCTATCTATCTATCTATCTATCTATCTATCTATCTATCTATCTATAAAATAATAATAATAATAATATAAAATATATATATATATATATATATATATATATATATATATATATTTTAATTATTATTATTATTTTTTTTATAGATAGATATATATATAAATATATATATATATATATATATATATATATATATATATATATATATATATATAAACACCGATGGGCCCTCAGGTGTCAAAAAGTGCCCGGGCCCTTTTCAGATCCCAGTCCAGCCCTGGTGAAGTTTGATGACTGGGTTTAGAAATAAATTAAAAGAAAATTATGATAAAATTAAAAATTATACTGTACAGTGCTTTTTCAGACACTCACAGACACACGATGACACAAAGCATAGCAGGAGATTAAGTTCACAAATCCCAGATATGTACTGTATAGCATTTCAGGATTTCGGGCCAGTCAGTGTACAATTTCAGTGAACAGTAAAAGTACATGCTGCAAATATTGCTACATAAATGGAAAATTGTATTTGTCCTCTTTTGTCTTGTCTTCACTTCTATTCAGCGTTAACACCATTACAGTATAGGGTCATTCCACGCCAAATCAACAGGACCCCGCGCACTTAGGTCTCAAGAAATTCTGAAAATATTACTGAGTGTACCCATGGTACTTTATTCTAATGTAAGATGTATACTCTCCATGTTACATCCAATTTCACTGGGGGAGGGGGGTGCCCATTTTGTTCACACTTCCGAAGGCCTAAACAGAGCACAGTCAAAAACACCAGTACAATTTGTATCATCTTTGAGGGAATGCTATGACAATGCAGGATCATCCAGACCAAAACTGACAGTTTTGCAACAAACTATTCCTATCTGTGTACCAGCATGCAAAATGTGAGCATCCTTCATGGCTTAGTTCTTGAACCATGGGTTTGTGAACTTTGACAAAAAAAGAACAAAATGGGCACCCCCCTCCCCCAGTAAAATTGGCTGTAACACGGAGAGTATACATCTTACATTCAAATAAATATAGTGTTTCTCTTAAGTACCATGGGTGCACTTAGTAATATTTTCAGAATTTTTTGAGACCTAAGTGCGCAGGCTCCTGTTGATTTGACGTGGAATGACCCTGTATTGGGCCAATCCTAACTGTTTTGAGGGATGTTGCACCTTTCAAAACTGTGGTAAAATATGAACTCAAGCAACTTATATGTTTTCAGCATATACATAGTAACTTTACCTTCATTGTCGTGGCTTCTTCAATGAAAGTCTCCAGGATGTCCTCTAGATCTGTTAAAGTGAGAAAAGTTGTTAAGGGCTTAAGTCACAACTCAGGGAAGAGCTGCTTCTTGTCAGAGAGAAGTGTTTAAATTTCTTTAAACTCCTCCACACATGACCTGGAGTCCACACTCCTTATTCAGGAACCATCTCATGAGGGTTTGTATAGGCTCCCCCTTTCAGATTTCACCATAGCATGATCTTAAGTCATGGATGATGTTACTATATTACAAAGCTGTAGTGGCAACCGTAGGTGTAATGCCCACTCTGGACTGTGTGGTGCGAGGGCGTTTACAGGCCTCTGATATATTACCCCATGTCACAGTGTCGGAGACATGAGACTCAATCAGTCATACAGGTTTACTCTTCATATTTGGGCACTAGATTCCGTTGCATGTACCTTTGCATCAAGACTCAATTGATAGACATTGACTGGTATATAGAAAGATGTGCCAAGATAGAGATACAGTATAGGTAGGTAGGTAGATAGGTAGCAGGCTTGTATGAAATTCCGAATGGAAAGAATTTCAATTCAAAGTAATGCCATAATACAAACACTAGGTGGTGCCATTACCTTGAATTTCTTTGAATTTAATCTACAACACCCATTGAAAGTATATACAACACCACCACCTAGTGTTCGTATTATGGCATTACTTTGAATTGACATTCTTCCCATTCGGAATTTCGTACAAGCCTGGTATGTAGGTAAGATTTATTTATAGAGCGCATCTCACACACAATGTGCTTCATACACAATATATACAGTATATGATATATGAAAGAATAAAACAATGTAACAACCTACATAAAACAACAGAGCAAATAAAACATACCACAATTTATTCTGTGAAGATTGAAACGAGTTTGCAATATCTTTTTTAAACCGTTACTGAAAATTAGCAGTTTATATAGGCCTACTATAAAAAAAATATATTTCCCTTTTCGATGATCATCAAGTTTCAGCAGTAAAACCTTTCCAAAGGTGCTACCTACAAATAATGATTATCATTCATGTTATTAAGAAAGTAATATTTATGCCTGTATATTTATGCTGTTATTTTCAGTGAATTAACATAGAAATATCAATTTACACGACTTTACCTTCTTTCATGATCTTGCTTTGTTCAGTAGCAATCTGGTCCCACAGTTCTCTTAGTTCACCTACAGGGATACATTTACAGTTGCTTTATTCACAGGGTGTCAGTACTGATTGTTATCTACCCAAGTCATCTTAACACATTGAATACCAGCTGTTTCAGCATTTAAGAAGGGACCAGTTGGTATATTGATATGAAATTGGTACAGGCATCTAGCTCCGTTTTTATGTTGTCCTTGGTTTATCCTGAGACACCTCCTCTGTCCTACTAATCCATGACAACTTAGTTATTTAGCTACCTGGTTATTGAATACCAGCTGTTTCAGCGTTTAAACGGGGACCAGTTGGTATATTGATATGAAATTGGTACAGGCATCTAGCTCTGTTTTTTTGTTGTCCTTGGTTTATCCTGAGACACCTCCTCTGTCCTACTAATCCATGACAACTTAATTCCTTTAGCTACCTAGTTTATAGAATATTCTCAGGAGTTCAACAATTCAATGGTGTCTAACTTTGCATGGTATTACCTTGAGGTAGAAACCCTGAAACATTAGTGTGTCACCATGTAAAGTAACATGGCTGCAAACTACAAACCTGTTGGCTAAGTATGCAGGAGATACATTGCCCCAATACTCTTCTCCAACTATATTGGCAAAAGCCTTTACTTTTACTCTTACACATCGCAAATGAGTAGTTTACATGTATCTTGTTCTTTAAATGTATCCTTTTATTAATGTAGAGAAAAACGTTACCCATTTTATCAGTCATCAGGCAAAGTCTTTTATCATCCAGTGCAATCCAAATTGCTGTTAATTAAATCGAAGGCAAAGGCACACAGTTAGGGGCCGTCTATCTTGCAGAAAAGAAAAACACACAGAAGAGTTCATTGCCTTTTTAACATCAAAAGCTTTCTGCCACTTGTGTAAAGCTATCAGCAGTATGTCATTGTTTTAAAACAGAACCATGCAACCATCTTAACACTTCAGCTGATGCTTAATAGGTAGGACAGGAAATCACATTCTCAAAATCTGTCTACAAAAATCTCAAACACTGCAAGATTACATTACAAACTGTGAGCATTTCAACGACTGTGGATTTTCATTGAGACACTATGGGGTGCTACTGCATATCCGTCTAAAAAATTGAACAAGAAACATTCAAAGGTTGCCTGATTAAGGCCAACTTCCAAAGCTCTGCAAGATTAGTGCTGTTTCACTAGGATGGGCGGGACCAGGCAAGTTCAAAGGTGCTTGGTACTCTTTTGAAATTGGTGATGGCAGACTTAATTAGCAAGTTATGTATTAAATTATTTGGTTGGAAAATTTAGATATTGTCTATTCCATATTATCATGTTAGTTCAAAGAGAGATTAAAAAGAATGAGAAATACATGTAGCGTGAACCCATATACAGTGGTGCTCATATGTTTACATATATAGTAGAAAATCCGGTGTGTGCAAAAGTGCAACCAGAATTCATACTTGGATCAAACGTGGGTCAAACTCTGACAATTATAGACAAAGGCTGCAAGACTAAAAATGTAAAGTAGTTCAAGATTAAACAAACTACTGTCCTCAAAACTATTACAGATTCTTTTTGAAAATGGAAATCCAGCCGCTGCTTTAAATAAAAGAATATTCCACACTTGGAGTAATAAAGCACATCAGAAATCCCCCTCGTAGTCATGTTCACGTCTTGTAAGTTGTGTAGTGGAAAGTGCGCACATCCAGCAGAAAAGCATCAGCAGGTGCCAAATCTAAAAGCTGTCACATGTAGGAGCGGGAAAGGATCTGCACACTGCTTGCAAAAGACTTAATTTATTTGGAGCATCGTTTCAATCATAGATCATAGATGCCTGAAGATCGAAACGTTGCTCCAAATAAATCAAGTCTTTTGCAAGCAATGTGCAGATCCTTTACCGCTCCTACATATCTTGTAAATTGTCACATAATGGCTGTGATATCTCTTCTTAACATACATTTATATTTTTTACTTACCGGCCAGTCTGTCTACATCTTTGTCTTTGTTTTGTTCAGCCTTCAATTGTAGATCTGTCGGAACAAAAACACTATTGTTGAGGCTGTACAAACAACATCTTTTAAACTCAATTGTTTTAGCGTCAAGCTCTTATCATCATGATGTTGGTCAATAAGGAAAATATTTAGTGAGTCAAGTTCCATGTTGTTCCACTGATAGTAGCAAACTGACAAGGGCCTGAGGCACCAAGGTAGTCCCATATAATGATGCTCCCACCACCATAGTTAATAGTGGAGAAGCGGTTTTGGTGCAGGTGTAGTTCTCCAATTTTCCTCTGTAGCGAAGGGGAGTAGAGTTGCTCAGCTGGGACTCAAACCCAGACCTTCTGGAGCAGTAAACGGGCTCTGACCGCTACACCAAAGAGCCAGGCTTGTTGCCATGACAGTCAGAACACACCCACAACCCCAGTGATGGTCACTCCATCACATAATCCAAACATGATATTGTTGGTTACCGTAAAGAATTCAACTTTGGTTTCACCTTTGGTCTACAGAGTATTTAGCAGCAATTCTGTGAAGCATGATGTTAGGAAGTTAGGTAGGGTCAGTGAGGACATAGACCAGCACAGTCCACTTTCATGTTCACAACACAAGGGGGAGACACTTAACCTCTAAGTCTAACCTATAAAAGGTTAGAGTTCATGGGGTCACAGCCAGGTGAGCGTTCCTGCTGGCAAGAAGCCTGGCTTTAGGCCGGCTCGCCAGGACGCCTACCAGATACATCAGACTAAGTATTGGGCATTGGATAAACTATACGGACCTTTGTTTGAGAGTTTGAGATATAATTCCTTGAAGAGAAGTTGGATTCGCGTGCTGAAGGAACAGTGGAGCCACTTGCTGGGGAATTTGTGACCAGTTCGACGGTGTGCTAAGGAGGTGGCTCGCACAGCTTGAGAACTACTTGGAACCTTTGGATTTTTTCACACTTTTGAGTGTGGTGGCAGGAGCAGCATTATTTGCAGCTACCTTGTGGCCTCAGGCCTTGTCGGTTTGCTATTATCAGTGGAACAAGGAACTCAGAAGTTTATTGAGATATTTTACAGAAACAAGGCCGACAGGCGGACAAAAGATGTGTCCCTCTATGCCAGTTCCAACCTTTTTTTCCCTCCAAAACGCCCCGCTGGCCTCCTCCTAACCTGTCAACGGCCATCCCCCACCCCCCCTCTGAGGATGTGCTTTTTGTTTATTGGTCATAGCCTATTGCCCATAGAAAGAAGATAATGTGGCAGGCAGCGGAATGACGAGACAAGGCTTTATATTTTGCAGTTAAGGCTATAATAAGGCCATCATGCTTGGATTTGGAAAAGAAGCATCTACTTTCAAATTTCACATAGATAATTCAAATTTCACATAGAAGTGGCTACATTAGGCCTACAAATTACCAGATATTAGTACTAGGTTATTTATCAACCTTTAGTAGGCTATCACGCCATTTCAGCATCATGTGCATGTGGGAAAGAAACTAAACATCGCCAAATAGCCTAATAAATAAATAAAACCGTTTGGGTGAATCATGTGCTTATGGGTTCACCCTTTGGATGAATTGTGCGCTTAATTTTCAATGCCAGCTTTTCACCGTCAAGGCACAAAGCAGTGAGCTTCAGTGGCAGAGTTTACCAAATTCACACGACTGCAAACCAATTACGAAGCAAAAGACGCGTTCTGTCCCGTGCTCTCTCTGAGCGCAAGGGAAAGCACCTGTGGGGTCCACGCGCCCGCCAGCAGAAAACGAATCTCCCTTGCAATATGTCCGAGAACATCAGTAACACAGCGTAGGCTATGTGAAATGCAAATGGCCCATCTGTCAACTTGTAGTTCGAGAACACTGACTACTCACTGAAACGTTGTGGCAGAATGTTTGCAAACTCACGTTTAGAGGAAGAGCTGTAGCGCTTCTGGTCGCCTGTCAACTTATTACGGTTCCATGTCGTGGAGCGTTATGCAATGCAAACGCCCCTCTATCCGAGCACAAACATCTGTGTGAAATACTGCCTGCCGACTTCTAAATCGTTCATTTCCATTCTGATGAACCAAAATGGCTGCACAACGCGACACTATCAGCCGAAGTGTAGGCCTATCACAAGACCGTGAACATTAAGTGACAGTCACAGTGGTGTTGGTGTGCTGTGGAGAAGGAACGAAGTTGCCTACCACTGTCCAAACGCAAAACAATGCCGAAAATTGAATGCCCCCCTCAGTTGTCTCACAATGCAATCAGCTTAGCCTTGCCGGTTTGGTTACATTTGATATATGTTTTGCCACGCATTCGCTCCAGGCCAAAATACCTCTCTGCCTCCGCCTTGTGGACACAGGAAGGAACAATTGAAGGAATGCGTTTCAGACAGCGTTTCAGACAAGGAATGCGTTTCAGACGGACGGACGGACGGACAGACCCTCTTATAGAGATGCTGGGACGCATCTAAAAACGTGAGGAAGTCTGTCACACAGTTGAAGCACACAAGAGTATGGGTCCTGAAATGTGACAACAACCCATACTTTAGAAACAAATCGACTTTGGAATGGCTTCATAAAAATGAAATACAAATTCTGGTATAGCCCAGTCAAAGCCCTGACAAAAACAATTGAGATGACATGGCATGAACTCAAGAAAGCTATTCACTCCAGACATCCCAGAAACCTTGCTGAAGTGGGGCAGTTTTGAAAAAAAAGAGGGAGACAAGATGCATCCAGATTGTTTCGTTAATCTGATCTGCAACTACAGGAAATGTCTGGTAAAGGTTTGCGACTAACTGAGGGTTAAAACCTATTGAATGCAAGGGTGTACTTACTTATGCCTTGCTGTCCTGTGAATGTTTACATCTTATGGCGAATAAAAATATGATGACTTGTAAATGTTTGGGTGGAATTAGTTAAAACATACTCTTATTCTTATTCCTTCTTGTGATTTTCGGGAAGATCAGACCATGTTTTATGACCAATTTTGACAGAAATGTAAGAAATTTCAAAGGGGTGTACAAGTTTTTTCCTATGACTGTATATATCCTCTTTATATGCAGATTTATCAACATTTTTTAAAACAGATTTACCTTTGTCAGTTATTGTTTTTTCCAGTTCCGCATGCCGTCCTGTCAATAAGATTAAGGGCAAAGACAAAACACAGTAAGTTGCATTCACTTGGAAGACATTTGGATGTGCACTGCATACTATGTGAGTGTCTAAATCACTTATTAAGATCTGAGTGCCTCTGGAATTATCATTTGCTATTCCCAGTTTCACACTGAGAGCATTCACAAAGTTACTGCTGGAAGACACTTTATGTACAATATCCTTCATGCTTAGCTATTGTATTCAATACAATTCAATACTATTGATAAGGTGTCTTATTTCTTAGACAGAAGGAAGGCTTGGTTGTTGCTTGTAGCTCACATTACCTGTTGCATCCTTAAGCTGGTATTCCAGATGCCTCAGTTTATCCTCCAAGGCTGTGAAGTAGAATGAATGGTTAAGATCAAATGTACATCAAACCTGAAACCAGCAGCACATGAAGACTATTGCTACAGGCCCAACAGGCCCTTCTTATGTAGAGTATGTGTGTGCATGTTGTATGCTATGTCAGCACTGTCCCTGTACTATTTATTCCATGTTGCATGTGTCGTGTCTGTAGCTCTCTAAATGGCAAAACCAGTTTACATACGGGTACCGATAAAGCAAACTGAACTGAATAGTTTTGAACTTTAGATTCTGAAATAAGTATGTATGCATAGTGCTATGCATAGTAATGTTCCACTGCCACATGTTTACGTCTCCTGAATGCAGATTTGTGAAAAACAGGATCATGACATGATTACAGGTTCTGAACGTAGAAATCAGGTTGTAATGCCATGGGGTTACATAATGGGGTTGCCATGTGGAAACATTGGTGACACTTAACTTGACGCTGGCATCATACGCACAACATAACGTGTCATAATATTGTCACAACAGTGTCATGACACAGTCATGAGTGAGTCATAAACATGTCCATGTCATAAATGTTTTATGGTCATGAAAAGCTGCCATGGTTATCGTTGTCATTACCATAACTGAATGTCACTTATTGGATAGAGTCATAACATATGTTTATTACAAGTCCATGACTGCGTTACGACGACACTGTTATGACACTGTCATGTTATACCTATAACGCCACACAGTAAAAAATATTCCCGTGATGTCACAGTAAACTACTGTGAAATGAATGCAATTAGTAGCCAGTAATTCCCTGTGGCCATCCTCACAGTTTACTGTGATCTTCTCACAGTAGTTTACTGTGGCCACACCACAGTAAGTTACTGTCACCCTACCCACACTACCATGATCCCGCCCCTCCATTCATCACCACAAAAGAGGTAGCTACCATGTTATTGTGGCACCTCCCATTCCCCACCATGACTGAGACAACTGTGGCATGGAACCAGTCCATCACACTGTTCTCTTGTATTGATAGACAAAAACTATCCATACTAATCAACTATCCATACTATCCAACATTCAAACTATCCATAACCACAGAGAATTTAAGTTCCTGCAGTATGTGCAATACTATTACCACTTAATAATTGCTATCTCATGGATGAGAGTACATTAACCAGTGTGCATAGAATACTCTAGTTGAGCATAATTAGACAATCCTGAAATTTCTTAATCAAGTAAGCAACACACCAAAAAGGGTACCTGCTACCACAATACTCACTACCAACTAAATAGCAAGCCAGCCAACAAACCAGTCCACCAGCCAACCAAAAGAGTCAGTTGTCAGCTAGCCAGCCAAAGAGCCGGCTAACCAACTAACACTCAGTTAGTCAGCCAACAAACAAGTCAGTTGTATGGCTAGCCAGCTAACAAACCAGCCATACAGTCAACCAAAAGAGTCAGTTAGCCAGCCAACCAGCTGGCCAACAAACAGTCAGTTGGTCGGTCAGTTAGCTCACTAACCAACAAGCCGGACAGAGAGCCAGCGAACCAGTCATTTAGGCAAGCAACTCAAGCATTGTGACAGTCTGAGTTTATATAGAGGTGAAAGTTAACCATGTGACCAGAGTAATCAGGCATGTGGCAGCTGCAGGATGTAATTCAATGAACTTGTAACAGTCATAATACTCAAGTGAGGGCAGGTACTAATTGACAGATTGATTGGGCACTACCATTGTTCCTGGTTGATGGTAGGCAATGTCAATCATGTCAAGCATTTGACTTTCAATTGTGCAATGGCACTTCACAAGATAGCCTATTTTTTTTTTACTAGGTGGCAATATTCTGATTTAAAATTGGATGCTGGAGTTTTGGCGTGCACATCCAAGACAAAGGCATTAGCAGGTGCCAACTTAAAAAAGTGTTTGTGTAGCACATTGGTTGCAACTTCATTTATTGGAAGCAGAACCAGCAACATTTCCAATCATAGACCTTCTTCTAATTAGGCCTGACAATAAGTAATTACACTCCATCATGGCCAGGAGCAACCTAAAGTGACATACAGATATGCAACATTGGTTACTGTCCCTAGGGTAATGCCGGGTTAGGAGGGATTAGATCCTGCAACTCTCTGATCTGAAGTCCACCTCCCTAACCATTAGGCCAAGGCAGCCACATAATGTACCCAATCATACACGAAGAAAACACCTGTTATAACCGCACAGTAGTTAACTGTGATATGACGAAAAGTCTCTCTGGATTTCACAGTAACAAATTATGGCAGAATGTCACAGTATGTTACTGTGAAATGAATGCAATTAGTAGCCAGTAACTCCCTGTGAGTTCACAGTAAGATATTGTTACACACTTGAAGTGGGCGAAAGTTCAATGGGAAGGCATGTCAGTTGGGTTGAAGGCTGACGCCTTTACAGTAGTTAACTGTGATATGACGAATTCACAGTATGTTACTGTGAAATGAATGCAATTAGTAGCCAGTAACTCCCTGTGAGTTCACAGTAAGATATTGTTACACACTTGAAGTGGGCGAAAGTTCAATGGGAAGGCATGTCAGTTGGGTTGAGGGCTGACGCCTTTACTCAAAGTGATATACAAATATACTATATATACTATACTATATAATAATGGTTTGCGTCCCTAGGGCAATGTAGGGTTTGGAGGGATTTGAACCTGCAACCCTCTGAACTTAAGTCCACCTCCCTAACCATTAGGCCAAGGCTGCCACATAGCACAACCTGGGCCTTCAGACAGTTCATCGACATTTAGTCATCAACTTCTTGTTTGCTACATGTCTTCCCATGCTTGGTCATCTTTTTTCTCACTTCCTCATGTCAATATGTGCAACCTGAGGGGGAGGGGCTTAGGACATACGTGCTTCAGATCGTGTCCCATCATGCAATGCACTTATGGAGAGCCATTTATCTAGAAGGAATATATTAAGTGTGCTTCAAAATATTACTCCTTGTTATATTCTGTGTTTATTGTAGGGGTTGTACTATTTAAAGTGGTACACAAGAAAAATGACCATATTCCCACCGTCATGAAGATGGTCATGTATATCTCCCAATATATATAAGCTCATTCTTCTATTACTTGACAGAGAGTGGGGATCTAGTAGTGAACTGATGATGGGTGTAGACATGTATACTACAAGACATTAAGAATGAAATAATTTGCTGAAAATGTCAATGAAAGTGAAAGCCCATTGGGAAACTCCAACTCCCATTGTCATTGTGACACAGCACTCCACAGCACACTGCACACAACAAAATTGCATTTATGCCTCACCCATGCAAGGGGGCAGCCCTCAGTGGCGCCCCATGGGGAGCAGTGCGGTGGGACGGTACCATGCTCAGGGTACCATGCTCAGGGTACCTCAGTCATGGAGGAGGATGGGGGAGAGCACTGGTTGATTACTCCCCCCACCAACCTGGCGGGTCGGGAGTCGAACCGGCAACCTCTGGGATGCAAGTCTGACGCCCTAACCGCTCACCCATGACTGCACATGAAAGGTGTGATTGTAATGAAGAGCCCAACCTGTCTTTGACTGAAGTTGTGCCCCAATGCACTAATAATTTAATAGATGCTCCGCCCACACAGTAGTTTACTGTGATGTTTCCTAGTTTATCACTTTGTCATGCTGGTTATCCTTGAAGAGCACAGTAAAATACTGTGATGTGCAAGTTAGGTGAGAAATGGCAAGTGATACAATGATTTCAGACTAATTTGCTGTGTGCCGTGTGACCATCACAGTAGCATAGTGTACCAGAACATCAGAGTAATTAACTGTGAGATTTCACAGTAAATTACTCTGAAATCCTTGTAAATTTTTACTGTGCAGCGTCAATTAAAGTGTTACCAAAACATTTTATGTGGACAACCTACATTTACAGTATTTTGTCTGCTTAACCATATGTACTCATGCTTATTAGAAATAATGGGTATATATTCAGAATAAATGGTTCCCTATACAGTAAAAGACCTGCAGTGGAAGGATTTGGAAAGACAATGAAACAAGAAGGAACCATTGGGCTCCTGTCCTGTCTCACCTGCGTTATGACACTATCATGACACTGTCATGTCATACCTATGACGCCAGTGTCAAGTAAAGTGTTACCGAAACTTCTTATGTGGACAACCTACATTCTATTTAACTTTGAAATGTTTACAAAATATAATGGTAATGTATTCAGAATAAACAGTAACCTTTACAGTACTAGATCTAAAGTACAAGAAGAAAATGAAACAAGAAGGAACAATTGGGCTGCTGTCTAAAAGCATAAAATACTGCTGTTTGTCCTACTTGTTTTTTCTTTCTTCTCCTTGTCCAGTTCCTGCTGCAAATCTGTCGATTTCAATTAAGAACAGCAATCAGAAACACATCAGACATTTAAATTTATTTTCAGTGAATGTGTATCAATGCATCATCTGTAAAAGGATGTCATGACACATCAAGCTGCTTTCAGGGGTACCAGACGGCTGATTTTATTTCCCAGACTGTTACCCCAAAAACGATGCTGGCCTATCCATCTGCTGCTCATTTCTCATTACACATTACACACTGTATGTGGTCTGGTACTCTGAGGAGAGGCTGCACAGGTTTCCAGCCAACAAAACCATTCAGTGAGTGGGGGGAAGGGGTTAACAATGACACAAAACATATGGGCCGGATACATGGGTAAAATCAAATCCAAATGTTCGATATATTCAAACAGAGTTCACTCCTCCTTCAAATTGTCTATAGATCTAAATCTTCACCCATCTGTTTGAACACTTGAATGGAAAATTACCTTTTCTGTCTTTTCGCAGTCTTGAACTGGTATCCTTTTCAACTTGCAGTTCTGTGGGGAAGAAGAAAATAAATGATTAGTGCTGCACAAATCCAATAGAACTCAGCATGATATGTCTTACTAGCAACACATGTAGTTGTAACAGCTATTCACAATGGAAAATTACCGGCTTTCTCCTTTGCAAGTGTGGCTTCACTTGTCTTGTCTGAAAGGCTTTTCTGTAGTCCTACAAACATCAGTCACACAGTGAACACAATACAATTGTGGTAAGCCAAGTCTCTCTAGTGGAATAAAAATATGGTAATGACTGGGATGTGTTTTGCCTGTTTTAGCCACATTATAAAGAATCAGTCACATACAAACATTAACACTGAAATGAGTTGACCTTGTTTGAGCTGTTGAACTACTAGTGTGTCTTGTGACTTACCTGCCACCTGGCTCTCCAGTGCTGCCAATGCAAAACCATTAATTAAAGCCTCGTCAGTACACACAAGGGAAGTATCAGAAGGAAAAGAATCTAGTCAAATTTCTTCCATACTTTTTCAACGTCAACAACGTTTTCAACGTCAGCAACAGATAACCCGGTCCAAACATGAGAGTAGGACTGAAGATGACTGTTTAATTGACAGATCACTGAATCTCTATAATAAATGGTTATTGTGTGAGGAAAGTTATAACCTCTTTGATAAACTGTGCATACTTATTACAGAGGAGGTTTACCTGTATTCTTTTGTTGCAGTGTTTGTATCTCACGTGCCTTACTATCCACATCCTCCTGCAGGGCTGGAAAATACAATAACAATGAATTAGTAATTCAGAATTACACATTAACACTTTACATGATAGTATACACATGATATTCTCATATGTCAAGGAATTACTGAGTAGGTTTACCTTGTTTGTCTTTTTGCAGTGTTTGTATCTCATGTGCCTTGCTGGAAAATACAATACCAATGAATTACATAATATGATAATGGCACATTACATGATACATATGAGATTCTATAATGATGAGGAATTGATTAAGCTTTTTATCACATGCAGAGAGAAGCTGTTTGAACTTCCAACCAGTTGTTCATAAGTTCACAAATGTTTTTAACTACAATGTTTGTGATTGTTGAGAATGTCTTCATGCCTAAAATGACACTGTGCAGGTTCAGGATGCAGGGAGGATCAACAACTACATACAGTAGTGTGTCTACTTTGGGGCATACATACGCCAGCAGGAAAAGAATGAGAATATGTGTATCCAAGTCTGTCCATGTTATCTACATGCAACCCAGGTCACCATGCACGGTGCAGACACTGGCTGGATCCCACAACCTCACAGTAACTAACTACGGTATGGTCTCAATTTTCACAGCTATGCAGACGATACCCAAATATACATCAGCATTAAGTCCTCTGTCCCACTCCCACCTTCACCACTCATCAACTGCCTGCGCAACGTTAAAACCTGGATGGCTGCAAACCTACTCAAAGTCAATAACGACAAAACAGAGATCATCGCAGTGTACCCCCCATCTCGGGCCAAGGAGGTTGCTGATCTGTCCCTGGATGTGGATGGCTATACCATCAGGCCATCCTCAGAGGTGCGAAACCTAGGTGTCGTCCTTGACCCTTCCCTCTCATTCCAGTCTCACATCAAAAACATCACCAAATCTGCCTTTTTCCATCTCAAGAACATCTCCAGACTCCGGCCCTCACTCTCCGACTCTGTGACCGAAACACTTATCCATGCTTTCATTACTTCCCGCCTGGACTACTGCAATGGGGTACTGTATGGCCTACCCAAGAAAGCCTTGGAACAACTACACGCACTGGTCTCCAAACAACGGCCCGGGCAGCAAACTTTTGGCTCGCCATGAGGTCCTTTAACCCTTGTGTTGTGTTCATAAGCTGCATACACCTGTGGTGTTCGGGTCATTTTTGACCCGTGATAACAAAACTCAGCTATAAAATACCTAAAAACACTAGTTATCATCAAATATTGTTTTTCATCTCATGGCTAACTTGGTATGTATTCATATCCATGGAAATATTACTTGATGTATTCATCTTCTTGACTTTAAAGATCTTTTATCTTACATTATGCAAATCGTTTTTGATGACCAAAACTATCAAAATCTGCATAAATTCACTATTAATACCTCCCAAATTGATACAATTAGTGATTATGTTGTCCATGTATTACAGCTGATATGAGAGTACAACAACCCCCAAATTTATTTTATTAGTTTTTCTCTAATATTAAAAAATATCATCAAGAGTGGCATTTGTGGTTTTCGGGTCCAAACCAACCCAAAGAGATTTATAGCAGGATAAAGACCAAATGTCAACTAAATTAGTTTTTCAGTGCATAAAATTAATGTTTAAATATGTCGACTTGGTGTTTTTCAATATTTATATGATTTTAGTGTGGTAAATATACAAAATAACAATTCTGTCACAGTCACAGCTATTCCGCCAATCTAATGCAAAGGTATTGGAAATGAACACCTTAATGAACATGAAAAAAGTCACACTATTCATCTGAATCCCCTATGCCATGAACATGGACCATTATGTCATTGCCACATCAACTTTATGGAAAGTATAAGACCAGTTCTACAGGTTTGGGTGCCATTATGAATTTTTGATACGTTTTTTGGAAAAAATGATGTGCAAAAATGTATTTTGCAAACAAATGTGCAAAAAATCTCATTATATAATGCAGAAATGGATTCCCTGACTATGAAAACATATGAGTAGACACCAGAAATACATCTGTACTCCTTTCACAACAGGAGATATGACATATTGTAGTGTATGGGACTGTCCGGCGGCCATATTGGATTTGTAATATCAAAAAGCTGGCTAATACGATTCTCCTCCCCTGCACTATTTTTGTGTATTTGTGATATCACCCTCTTTGCATTTTAGCTTGCTTACTGTAGTAGCCTATTCTAAATTTGGAGGATACTTTTCCCCCGTTTGGTAGGGGCGCGTTATGCGAGATCAGTTGAGCAGAGAATGCATGATACATCGGGAATGCGTTGGAGGAAAACTAATATGATTTTCGAAAACGACCGCAATAAAGGAATATATAGACGAGCATTCCTGGAAACTAACTATTTCATCTGCCTGGGTGCCACCTGTGGCATGGGCTTGCGTCTTTTCTGTTCAGGCAGAGGTGAGATGCAGCGCACGAGTTCAATGAGATTTAATCGTTATGGAAATGACTTTTGTTCCTCGACCGAATTGGGATTTTAGCGCACATATTGACCTATGTTTGTTTTAGGTCTTGTCATGTAGCCTAAATCTCCCTCTCTCTCCCTCCCTCCGTGGCTGAAGTGGCTTTGCTGGAGAGCACGTTCAGCAGTTGAACGTGCTCTCTCGCTCTCTCTCTCGTTAACTTGTCCACAGTTGGTCTTTATTCCTTCCAGGCACTATATTGCAACTGCTAATACTAATATTTTAATATTTCAACAGTGTTTCTATTATTTATTTTTATTTTTTATTATTTAAAAAAAATATATATTTTTTATTATCATTATTAATTATTTTTTTATTTTATTTTTTTTTGGGGGGGGGGGGGGTCTGGCCCGCGGCCTCGCTTGCTCTACATTATTTGGCCCTTGGGAAAAGTTAATTGGAGACCACTGGACTACAGTATGTTCAAAATTCAGCAGCCAGAATTATATCTCGCACGAAGCGGTGGCAACACATCACTCCCACACTCAGACAGCTTCACTGGCTCCCAGTGAAGTCCCGCATTCAGTACAAAATTCTCCTGTTGACATACAAATCACTTCACTCTCTTGCTCCTCAGTACCTCTCTGAACTCCTCCAACCCCACTCCCAGTCCAGGGGCCTCATTTATCAAGCGTTCTTAGGCACAGATCTGTGCGTAAAGCGTGCGTGCGATCATTCCTGAGCAAAGTGTGGGATTTATGAACATGCACTTGAACGTAGAAATGTGCCTAAATCTACGCACACCTCAGACCATGCGTGCGAGTGGAAGAAACACGAAATTGCAAATAATATTGACCGTGCAAGCTACAGTTTGCTTTGAATGACAATGTAGTATGACAGTGTGCTATTTTACAGTGTTTTCGTTCATGTGTCTCCTTCTTTTACTTATTTTGAAACACGGTCCTCCTCCTGTCGAGAGCACCTCCACTTCTGCCACAGAAATGGTTCTATCTCCGCACTTCCCGCCAGCGCTTCGACTGGCGCGTGTGTTCATGTGTGTCCGAACAGGGTGGCGCCTTCGAATTAACATGGCATTTGAATATATTTTAATACCATATATGGTTACTTGGAGGCGTTTTGGGATGCTAATTACCCCGAATGCGCGCGTGCACAGTGATTTGCAAGGTGTGGGATTTATCATGCAGAGGTGTGCGTAGGAGCAGCCAATGAGCGTTTGATAAATCCCGATTTTTCTATACTTGCGAACATTCTAAATTTCACTCCTATGACACAATTTAGAAGACATTCTACAAACTGATGATAAATGAGGCCCCTGGTCTCTGCGGTCTTCTGAAAAGGACAATCTCATCATCCCCCCGAGCCAGACTCCGTACTGTTGGTGACAGAGCTTTTTGTGTTGCTGCCCCCACGCTCTGGAACAGTCTACCTCCCAACATACGCCAGGCCCCCACACTGGCTACGTTCAAGAAGCACCTGAAATCACATCTATTCACAGAGGCATATGGACTTTAACTTCACTGGTCCTCCCCTGCCCCCCAAATGTAAAGCGACCTTGGGTTCCTTGAAAGGCGCTATATAAAACCAAGTTATTATTATTATTATTATTATTATTATTATTACGGTGTGGAAGGAAGGTAAACGACCAACTGAATGAAACTCTGCGCTGTTTGTCAATAGCTTGTTTTAGTTAAATAGGGCTTTTTTTTTAGCTTTTTTGGCAGTGTCCAGTCTCCACCTGATGCACACAAACACTGCTGCTGCATATTTATAATAGACGGTCACAGCAACCTGCTTCATAATTTACACGTCTCAATGCTTCATCTGTCTTGTCTTTAAGTTGTGTGTCCAGATATAACTAAATGTACTCTAACAAGGCAGACAGGCGGACAACAGATGCGTCCCTCTATGCCAGTTCCAACTATGCCATTTTTTCCCCAAACGCCCTCCTGGCCTCCTCCTAACCTGTCAATGCCCCCCTGAGGATGTACTTTTTGTTTATTGGTCGTATTGCCCATGGAAACTCCAAATAATATGGCAGGCAGCAAAATGGCGAGACAAGGCTTTATTTTTTGCAGTTTAGGCTATAATAAGCCTATCATGCTTGGATTTGGAAAAGATTTCAAATTTCACATAGATCAAGTAGGCTACATTACAAATTACCAGACATTTATCAGTGTCACGCCATTTCAGCATCATGTGCATGTGGAAAGAATCTAAACAGACAAATAATAAATACATAACAGTTTGGGTGAATCATGTGCTTATGGGTTCACCCTTTAGGTAAATTATGCGCTTATTTTTCAATACCAGCTTCACCGTCAAGGCACAAAGCAGTGAGCTTCGGTGCCAGAGTTTACCAAATTCACACAACTGCAAAGCAATTACGAATCAAAAGACGCGTTCTCTCCCTTGCTCTCTCTGAGCACAACGGAAGGCACCTGTGGGGTAGGCCTACAAGCCTGCCAGCAGAAAACGAATGAACCTCCCTTGCAATATGTCCGATAACATCAGTAGCCTAACACACCGTATGTAAAATGGCCCAGCTGTCTGCTTATAGTTAGAGCACCATGTTTCAGTACGCAGCGCACACCGACTACTCACTAAAACGTAGTGGCAGAATGTTTGCAAACTCGCTGCTAATATTAAAAGGGAGGCTCGTACACAGGAAAGCAGAGGAAAATGTGAATGTTATGAAAGGAAAAAACAGGTCCACGTTTAGACGAAGAGCTGCGCTGCGGGTTGAGCTGTCAACTAATTGCAGTTTCATGTCATGGAGCGTTATGCAATGCAAGCGCACCTCTATCCGAGCACAAAGGAAAATGTGAATGTTATGAAAGGGAAAAAAGCTAACCAAATGTTTCAGGTGCACGTTTAGAGGAAGAGCTGTATGCGCTGCGGGTCGCCTGTCAACTATTTACGGTTCCTTGTCGTGGAGCGTTATGCAATGCAAACGCCCCTCTATCCGAGCACAAACATCTGTGTCAAAAACTGCCTGCCGACTTCTAATCCTTCATTTCCGCGAGTTTCTGACGAACCAAAATAAAATTGTCTCCCACTGTCCAAATGCAAAACAATGCCGAAAATTGAATGCCCCCCTCAGTTGTCTTGCAATGCAATCAGCCGGTTTGGTAACATATCATATACGTTTTTGGCTTGCACACATTCGCTCCGGTTCAAAATACCAACTCTGCCGCCTTGTGGACACAGGAAGGAACAATTGAAAGAATGCGTTTCGGACGGACGGACGGACGGACAGGCAGACAGACAGACCAACCTTCTTATAGAGATACTGGGACGCATCTAAAAACATGACTTGACAACAAAACTCGAGTCATGATACAGTAAACACAATGAAAGCAACTGTGGAGCACCATGTCTGGTGGCTCTGCAAGCAGCTGCTGTTACCAGCTTTCTCCTTTACAAGTTTTGTGACTTCCTCTGTTTTTTGTTGAAGTATTGTCTCCAGACCTACCACCATGAACACATTAACACAAGTCACAATGCAGTAAACACAATTCAATTCAATTTTCTCTGCATATTAGAATATACTGTATCTACAAATACAATTTTAGTGCATATAAACTTAAGTCATCAGGGAACACAATGACAACGCAAACTGACTGCAAACGCCCTGGTCTCTAACTGATTCACAGAAAGACAACATAGTTGCAGTTACCTGTATTCTGTGTAGCAAGTGCTGCTGCTTCACTTGTCTTGTCTGCAAGATTTTTCTTTAGTTCTATCAACAAGAACACATTAACATCAATCAATGTTTTTATCTACTTCCTTCTGGCAGAAGATTCAGAGTGCTTTTACAAAAATTAATTCATCCCCATAGCTACTACACACTCAGAACACTCATTCCTCAAAGAACTCGAACAAATAGCACACACAAATAGCACACACACACACAGACACACACACACACACACACACACACACACACACACACACACACACACACACACACACACACACACACACACACACACACACACACACACACACACACACACACACGCCTTCAGCGAAAGACAATTTTCTAATATGGAAACATATCAGACAATAAAGCTTTTTGAATCTTTGAATCATTTATATCTCACTTTTGTCTCACAGGCACTCTGCTGCAACATATTCACAATGGATGTTCCCAGCTACCAGCTTCATCTTTTGCATCTTAAAGCCTTGATGCCAGTAGACTATTACCGCAACTGTTACAAATGATGATTACGTCAGCAGTGCCAGTTATCATATACAGGTGAGTAATGATGAGGTCACCTTCATTGGCTTTTTTAAGTCTTGTCACTTCATCTGTAGCTTTGGTCAGCTTTCTCTTCAGTTCTGCCAACATAGACACATAAGAACAATGGTCATTACTAAGCCCATAGTTAATCTTAGTTTCAGTGTCCCTAAGGTGTTACTCCAGATCTACCAACATAAAAAAATAAGTAAAGAAATAAAAAATAAAGTAATAATAATAATAATAATAATAAAGAAGTGAGGAGAAACAAACACAATTACTGTTAATAATCAAGATTAGTAACAATGACAGAATTTCATTAGCAGGCAGGCAACAATGGTGAGCTTTGCCAGTTTACATAAACCTGTAACAACATGATCTCCTTTTTAATTAATAAGTTGTTTGTGTTGTTCAAGTGCTTTTTTACTATGCACCTTACCTTCCACCTTGGTCTCCAGTGCTGTGTTTAGGTGGCATCAGTTACCACTTACTGAGATTTAATTAATTTCCTTTTTCAACAGGCTGAGCATGAGGCTGAGGAGGAGAAGCCAGCAAGCACTAACTCCACTAACCACTAACTCACAACAGACTGAAATAATGAATTATTATTACTAATACCACTTAAACTTCTACATAAACTCCATTGTCCAGTGCCTTGTCCCTAAGGAGTTCTCCAGGTCTACCGCAATACAGCTGTGAGCACAATGGAAGTGAGTGTATGCAGTTATAAACACCACTCACCATCTATCCGTTTTTCTGCTGCTTGCTGCGCCTTTTGTCTAAGTTGAGGTCCCAGACCTACCAACATTGACACATAAACAGTCATAATGCAGGAAATACAGAAGTACTACACCATGATCACCAGTGTTGTAGGTCAAATAGTGGTCATCAAAATAGCTAACAAAAAGTTACAATTAGCTGCATGAATATCTGTCATCATGGATATGAACACTTAATCAAAGATGAAATGCACTTGATTATTTCAGCAATGCCAATTATCAGACACATATGAGTAATGATGAGGGCACCTTTATTGGCTTCTTGAAGTCTTTTATCCTCATCTTCTGTAGCTTTGGTCAGCTTTGTGTTCAGATCTGCCAACATGAACACATAAGAATAAGGGTCACCACAGATTGTATAAGTCCAGATACGCCACTTGTTGGTTTCACGGTGTATTTCCAGTTTCCGAAATGAGGCAGGTTTAGAGCTCTAGTTGCAGTTCCACCCTTATCCACGTAGCAGCCCGGAGACCGGAATGGAGCCCTATGAAGCAAAACCCCTCATTGTGCCTTTATCTCAATATATGTTTTCTCTTGTAATTCGAATGTTACTTTCGAAAGAGTATATATAGAAAATACCCACGGCTCAGTTACGCATATGCTTAAAAAGTGATTTCAAGTGTCTATGACGTCACATCCTTAGCAAAATGCTAGCGAGTAGTGAGCAACAAAAAATCCACCTGTAAAAATTCAAATGGACATATGTGCTTTTTTATTTAACTTTTGATGTAAAACCCTTATTGAAGTCTCCAGAATGAGATTCAAATCTGAACCCTGTTGAAGAGACATGGGTGAAAATTAAGATTCTTAGCATCTAGCTCCATTGGGTCCCATTCATTCTGGTCTCTGCTGCGCGCCTGGTGGAGAACTCATTGGAACTTCAACCAAAAAGCCGGTACAATGGGGCTTAAAGGGCCGTACACACACGTCGCTGCTAGTTACTCGCTCAGCGAATGAACTCAATAGAATGTCAATGTGTTCCAGCGAGACTAGCAGGCGAGTAGGTGAGTACTGTACAAGCGATGCGATGTGGGCGGATCCCGAGTTGAAAATATTTTATCTTCGAGCGAGGCGAGTAACCAATTGGAAGGCAGAGTTCGGTACTTCTCGCCTGTTCATTGGCAGTTAAAGCCGTGGGAACTTTCAGCGAACGTTCCATGAAAGAGAAGCGAGTAAGCGAGAAGCTAGTAAATAGCAGCGATGTGTGTGTACGACCCTTAATAGCAAGTGGCAAGGCTGTTCTATAAGGGCTGTGGGGTAACTACCGAGCTCATAGTTAATCCGCCTTCAGAGTGAAACAGCTGATATTAAATCTTAATTTTCCAAAGTGCTTGCTGCATGACTACTTGCAATGAGCTGCATGACTGTTCGTCACCACAGTTATGAACACTAAAGATGAAATGCACTTTGCTTTGAAATTAAATACCATTGGTTATTTCAGCAATGCCAGTTAAAGGTGAGTAATGATGAGGGCACCTTTATTGGCTTCTCCAAGTCTCTCCACTTCATCTCTAGCTGTGGTCAGCTTGCTGTTCAATTCTGCCAACATAAACACATAACAAGGGTCACTACTAAACCCATAGCTAACCATGGCTTCAAAGGGTTAATTACCTGATGTTCAATCTGTATTTACCACAATGTCATCTCCATACTCCATTTGAATCCTACCATGTGACCACACATTCTATGCGTTTACATGAGACACTTAAGTCCGATTTAACTCACTTTAAATCTGATTAAAACTTAATTCCGCTCTAAAAATATCATGTAAACACTTACCGAACAGGATTTAAGTTTATTCAGATTTAAGGTCGATTAAAGTGGGTGGTTTATTCCTCTTTTAAATCCGATTAAACACGTTCCTCTGTCACGTAACCTTTTATTCAGAATTACAATAAGTCCGGTCATTCCACACATGCTCGTTGGCCACACGATGGCGCCAAGAGCCCGTGCTCTTTGCTAGTGAGAAAAAAAATGGCGGCACTTCCTGTTGATTTTCACATGAAAGTTTTGCTTAATTTAAAGTCCCTAAGCGACTATAAATGTTGTGGCTTCCATATATTGATGTAAAAGTGCCCCACGAAGTAATGAAGCACAACAAAGTTACTCCACATCACCCTTTGACCACTCGTTTTTCTAAGCTAGGTGGGTAAGCTAAAGAACCAGGCCATAGGGGATGTCCCTAGCTTTCAGTGTCCTACTGAAGGCATTCATTTTCGGGCAGAAGGTTAGCACCTGTCCTGGTAGTCATGAAGGGTTAGCGACCACACCCCCATGCCTTATTTGGCTCGCTCAGCACGTGCGTCCTCAGTCCAATCGCAATGCTTTCTGTTGCCCAGATGCTTAATCAGATTTAAGTCAAAGTGCCATGTATACACATCGCAAAATAGCTCTTAATCCGATCTACTTAAATCCGATCTATTAAATCTGATTCCAAAACATTATGAAAACGTAGCGATTGGCTACGTGTACATGATGTTTTTAGGTCCGATTTAATAAATGCGATTTAAATAGATCGGATTAAGAGTTATTTTGTGATGTGTATACATGGCACTTTCACTTAAATGCGATTAAACGTCTGGGGAAAATAAAGCATTGCGATTGGACTGAGGACGCACGTGCTGAGCGAGCCAAATAAGGCACGGGGGCGTGGTTCAATGCCACCGAGATGCAGGTCATCTTCCCCACGAAAATGGTTGCCTCAGGCGGACTGAAATCACAACATTTCCCCCTTTCTCCCTGGATCATTTACAATGCTACATTAGCTACCCTGTTAGCATAGAAAAACGAGTGGTCAAATGGTAATGTGGAGTAACTTTGTTGTGCTTCATTACTTCGTGGGGCACTTTAACATCAATATATGGAAGCCACAACATTTATAGTCGCTTAGGGACTTTAAATTAAGCAAAACTTTCATGTGAAAATCAACAGGAAGTGCCGCCATGTTTTTCTCACTGGCAAAGAGCACAGTCTCTTGGCGCCATCATGTGGTCAACGAGCATGCGTGGAACGACTGGATTTATTGTAATTCTGAATAAAAGGTTACATGACAGAGGAACGTGTTTAATCGGATTTAAAAGAGGAATAAACCACCCACTTTAATCGGACTTAAGTTTAAATCGGAATAAACTTAAATCCTGTTCGGTAAGTGTTTACATGATATTTTTAGAATGGAATTAAGTTTTAATCAGATTTAAAGTGAGTTAAATCGGACTTAAGTGTCTCATGTAAACGCATAGATTATTCACAGTATCTCTCGTAGTTTTGATGAGCCTGTTCCACAGTGATCAACGTTGCTTTTTAATTACCCTAAATAAGGTTTGGTGACTGCAAATACGGAAAGCCAAGAATTCTATAAACTTGAGTCATGATACAATAAACACAATGAAAGCCACTTTATCATTTATCATTGCTTTATCATTACCTCCACCAAGGACGCTATGTTTCTTTACTTATGTTATCGTAATGCTTAATGCATCTGTCTTATCTGTAAGTTGTTTCCAAAACCAAAACGTGACATACCCAAATGAACATTGACTCTAATTTAAACATACAGTAGCTCATAATGCCGTTTAGACTATGAAAGTAACTGTGGATTACCACTTCTAGTGGCTCTGCAAACAGCCTCAACTTAATTCACAAGAAAACTGCAGAAGCATGTTTACAATGGGTGGCCACACTTACCCGTTTTCTCCTCCTCTGCTTCCTGTGTCTTGTTCTGCAGTTGGCTCTCCAGATCTACCAACATGAAAACAAGATTCTATGCAGGGCTTGTACCATTATAATTTCCTATATCATAAATGTCTTCTGTGTCTCAACACATACACCCGACCAACAAACATCCTGGCTCACAAGAAGACTACAGCACTACCACACTTACCCGTCTTCTCCTTTACATGTCTTGCTGCCTCCTGTGTCTTCTTCTGCAGTTCTGTCTCCAGATCTACCAACATGAACAGAAACGCAATAGTCTCTGCATGTCTTCAACCATTACACTTTCCTATACCATAAATGTCTTCTATGTCTCAGTAGATACACCCGTCAGTGATGCGCAGGCTGACCCGAAATTAGCGGGCGCTTGCAGTTAACCGCGGTCGACCGCAGGCCCGTGTTATGAAATATTAATTTTAATGAAATTCGGGTCGGATGCAGTCGGTCAGGACTTTTGAAAGGATGTCGAATTTTACAGTAGGCTGTAGCCAATAGGCTATAGTTTACTTTAGCAGACAGAGACATTTTTTGCGAAATAGATTAAAGTTTATTTGGCTGAATAACTACGATGGTGCCAATGAGGCGAATCCTCTGCGCGCAACTGGTGCAGGTGCAGCAGGTGCAACCATTGATTGCATTTTGAAGAACACAGAGGGTGCTCTCTAAACACTGCAATGATGGATATAGCCTATACATATTTAATACAATTGTAATGGTTTCGCACTCCTGTGTTGCTTACAGAGTTTGTTTTCATTCCCTGTGTCCTACCACGGCTACGAGGCAATCCATGTGACGACTGGCTCCGTCTGCTCCCCAACTCAGAGCCATACAGAGGGGAGAGTTACGCGATTGGAGGACCAGGAATTAAATGGCAGCTCCGCCTTTCAGCGAGATAAGGTTGTTCCTAAAGCGGCTGTCTTTCCATAGACTCAACATAGAACCACCACATTAACAGCCAAAAATAAGGAATAACGAACTATACTGCGGGGTAATCACCACAAATATATAAACCACCAACTGTCTCGGTGGTGATAATCACAACAGTTTTACCATCTGTGATGTTTATCTGAAGTTATTACTACGAACAGCAAGTCTTGTCATATTCCCTGCATTGCATTGCATTGCATTTGCTGTGTGCTACGCCCACTACTAGGAACTAACATTCGCAACGCTGAGCAGTACTGAGAAGCTAAAACAGCTAATTTTGCTAATGAGGAAGTCGGCCTTAGCACACAGCGGAGATTGCCCGACTCTCCCCTCTGTATGGCTCTGCCTAACTCTACAGACTAATTTCCTCCAGAGCTAGGGATTCGTGCGGCTATGCCTACATTGTCGAAATATAATAGGCTAATAGCCTATACAATGTCCAAATGAGCCTATTCCCTTTGAATGCAGTGCTCATTTGAGTAATTTAGCCTACAGTGGAAGAACAATGCCCTCGCCACTTAGGCCTAAAATAAATAAATAGACTAATAAATAGCCTAAATAATAAAATAGCATTGTATGAAGATCAAACTTGGTAGTCTGGGTAACAGACAAACATATTAGGCTACGATCGAAGTGTTCATATTATAAAAGAATAATTTGTGAGAAAATCAACTCAACATAGGCTACTTTTTGTTGGACAGGGCATGTCGCGTTATAGCATCGTGAGTGCAACTGTTAATCAGTTGAGAAGGGCTCTGCAGCCTACGTGATCATGTATGGATCCTCACATTGCAGTCATCTAAGATTACGAGAGGTCACGCTTTGTGTGGGCTAAATGATAATTTGCGTTAAGGGCAGATTATAGTTCAGCAACGGCGCCTGTTGGTTACGGTCGCTAACCACTGTTGATGTTATAGATCTGCGCACGAGGTCTCATGTCGTTAGCCACATTTGGCTACATAGCTACAAGGCTACAGTACAGTAGTCAGACTGCAGGCATAGTGCCGTGAGTGCTAAACTGATGTATTGTTTGTTTGCTACGCACTAATTCAGTCATTGTAGTTTCATTTATTTACACACACTAGAAAGAAAGCGTTCGTATTCCACAGAATATTGACAGTTTGGCTCTCGTAATCTACCGGAGAGCTGTGCCGCCACGAGAACAAGGAAGTAGCGAGACGACCAATCACAGCGCCTTTTCTCTGCGACCTTCGCAACCGTCTGTCGCGTAGTCAGGATTTTTTTGAGGCGCGCGACGACGGTTGCAGAGCCTCTGCGCGGGGGGCGTGATCGCGCACAGACGGTTGCACAGGCTCTGCAACCGTCAGCGCCAATAAGTATAAATTGGCCTTTAGAGAGACAAGCGTTGCCTATAGTGGCAACAGCAGCGCAGGTTGCGTTTGTGGTTTGTGTGACGCGATGATCTTTCCCAAACTGCCAAATTAACCGCTTGGCAGTTTGGTGAAGGAGGGGGTGGCCTTGGCACCCTCCCTGTCCCTCAACTTCGGGATAGGAAAAAGCGAAACCAATTTCAGTTCAGGGAAAGGACAGAGCAGAGGAGTAGCCTACCAAACCAAACGAAGATAAAGTGTTGTAGGCTACATTGCCACAATGGGTGTTTTCATAGCCTACCTGGTCCCTATCAACCATTTAAGCGAACTTAGACCTGCAGCTCAGCATTTTCTGTGATGTGAAGTGTACCCCTCAGAAGTGAACCGTGCTGAGACGTGATTGTGCGTTGCCAATGATGCTAGGGTGTTCGTAAGACGCACGGCTACTATTTTCAAAGGCGGGTCGGGAAATGGACCGGGTCAATATTTTTTCATAAATATTTCTTGCGGACAGGGCAAGCGGTCGGACTAGGAAAAAAAGCGGTTGGGTGTATCTTGTTTTTTCGTCGGCCCGCGCATCACTGACACCCGTCACACATCAGTGTTAACAGTGTTAACATGAGCGATTAATCTTAAATAAATTATTTGCCCTTGTTTGTGCTGTTGAAGTGATTGTATACTGGGTCATGTGTCTTACCTTTCACCTGGCTCTCCAGTGCTGCCAAAACAAACAAAAATAACATGATTGTCAAGAAATTCTCTGCATTCATAAATGTATTATTGAAAATATAAAATGTGATAAAAATGTAACGTAGTTAGGACATTGCTTTTTGTGTTTCTAGTTAGACTCTGTTTGGTTAATCCCTGTGTGAACTCTTTCTATGTGTGAGCTCTGACATCTATGTTGTCACTTGCTGTGAGTTCTGTTATCTGTGTTGTCACAGATAAGTTACTACCTGGCTTGTATGTTTATTTTTCATTAGCTGAACTATGTCCTTGTTTGGTTAAACTAACAATTCTGTTAGTGATTACTTGTTAGCTGACAATAAAGGCAGGGCCAAAACCGTTAGCGGGCTGTGGGATTGTCTCAGTGCTTTAAGATCTATGCGCTGGGCAAGACCTCCATTCTGCTGCAGTTTTTAAATGCTATCTCTGTCTCGTGTGGGTTTTCTTTCAGGTCAATTTGATAAGGTGATACAGTGAATTTATTCACATGTTTTGGTCCTTCGATAGCCGAACTTCAAAAATTGTCCTCCCTGATATATGAAGACGTAACGACGCACTGGACTCCAAGTTTTCACCCGGGACCCTGAAATAGGTGACTTTGCCTCACTACGCCTTCATATTCAGCGACGACTGACTGAGTAAAAGAACCAACTGGGACCCACGGGATAGAGGTAGTATGGATTTGGATTTTTTTATTTCTAAATTTTTGCCAGGATAGCTCGTTCCTGGGGTGACAGGTCATTGTTGATGCTGAAGAGTGTGCGCACCACGTGAGAGCCGTGGATCTTGGATGTTTGAGCTCTGATCTTTCCCCCAGGACCGGGGCTGGACGGCAATCCGCAGACGTGCGTGAGTGGTTTAGAACCACTGAAGTCCTAGCTAGAGGCATGAGATAAGACCTGGTTAGGCATCGAGACCTACAGTGCCTTCAAAAAGTCTACTCACCCCTCCTTAAATGTCAGGTTTTTGTGATGTAAAAAAAAATGACAGAAAGACAAATAAATTCACAGCTTTTCCACCTTCAATCTAAACTATTAACCTGTACAATGCAATTGAGAAACAACCATAAAGCTTCAATTAACATGGTTGCATAAATATACACACCCTTAAATTAATACTTAGTTGCAGCACCTTTGGCTTGTCTGGGCCATTCCAAAACCTCAATATTATTCTGGTGAAGCCATTCTTTTGTAGATTAAGGCGTGTGCTTAGAGAAATTGTCGTTTTGAAAGATTAGTTCCTCTGCATATTCACCTTTCTACCAGGGGGGCCGAAGATTTTGTGCCACTACCACGGCCCCTGTGGAAATGTTCATAATTCCCTCCTCCCTGATGAAGGCCCCAGTTACAGCTAAAGAAAAACAGCACAAAAGAACAATGCTGCCACCACCATACTTTACGTTAGGTATGGTGTTATTGCGGTGATGTTTTGTGCCAAAAAGACCTTTTGGAATTATGTCCAAAATGTTCAACCTCGGTTTCATCTGACCATAACACATCTTTCCGCATGCATTTGGGAGATTACAAAAGTATTTGTTTTGCAAAATTTACCTCACCAAGATTGAACTTTTTGGTCATAATTCAAAAGGGTATGTTTGGCGCAAAACATCACAGCAATAACACCACCTAACATGAAGTATGGTGGTGGCAGCATTGTTCTTTTGTGCTATTTTTCTTCAGCTGTAACTGGGGCCCTCATTAGGGAGGAGGGAATTATGAACATTTCCACAGGGGCCGTGGTGGTGGCGGCACAGAACCTCCGGCCCCCTGCTAGAAAGGTGAAGATGCAGAGGAACTAATCTTTCAGAACAACAATTTCTACAAGCACACACCTAAGTCTACAAAAGCATGGCTTCACTAGAATAAGATTGAGGTTTTGGAATAGTCCAGAGAAGCCCAAAGGTGCTGCAACTAAGTATTAATTTAAGGGTGTGTATATTTATGCAACCATGTTAATTGAAGTTTTTTATTTTCTATTGTTTCCCTTTAAAGCTTTATGCTTGTTTCTCAATTGCATTGTACAGGTTAATAGTTTAGATTGAAGGTGGAAAAAGCTGTGAATTTATTTGTCTTTCTGTCATTTTTTACATCACAAAAACCTGACATTTGAGGAGGGGTGTGTAGACTTTTTGAAGGCACTGTAGGCTTGAAGCTGTGAGTCCTGGACTATAGGCAGTAATAGAAGTCCTGGTCAGGCAAGCATACCGGTATATAGAGTTTAGAACTCCGGGCATTTTTCGATGTAGCATTGTAAATGGCCTGTATTTGGTACTTGGGTTTGGAACCTGGGTAGCCTGTCTGTGGTACTTGGGTTTGGAACCTGGGTAGCCTGTCTGTATTCTGTCCTTGTTTTGTTGCAAGACAATGGGTTCTCATCATACGTAAGGTTTAATTTATTGCATATCAGAGGATGAGCAGTACTTCCCCGCAGTTGGCTGTTAGCTAAATGTGTAATGTAATAGTTGGATACTGAACAAATTCTGTTTATGGCAATTTTAGACTTCTGCAATTTGGCTTTATATTTTCTAAATTTTGTCATAACTGAGACGGAGGATGCTTCCCCGAAATGCAGGGCTATTTTACTTCTCAGTGTTTAATTTAGAACTGCAGGTCGTACAGTAATAGTTGGACATCTTTCTGTTTTGTTTTGTCAAAATTGATGAAAGTTTTTTCCTACTTTCCAATCTGTTAAAGCTGTATGCTCACAGATTGGAGAGGGGGGGAATGGTTGGTCAGTAACTTTCAATAGAAGATGACCATGAAAAAGAAACAGTAATAAATAATAAATGATAATAATAATGATAATAATAATAATAATAATAATAGTAACATGAAAAATGAATTAGGAAAAAAAATATATATGACAAACCCAGCATGTGGGATTTTAGGGCCTAAAAGACTAGTCAAGGCCAGACAAGTTGAAATAGGCCTCGGACCAATCAGATCAGTCCGTATAGAGTCAAAGACTCACTGTCGTGGTTGGGACTATTTATTCTGACCAGGAAGTCCATCTTATTTCTGAGTGAATGTGTGTAAATGGGAAACCAACTCTTCTTAAGAGCTTAATTTACCTTAACTCACAACACTATAGTCTTTGCAAGTGGCAAAGTTATTTTTTTGTTTTGTTTTTCTCTTGGCTCTGAATTATTTTAGCCACTTGTGTTGCCTAAATCTGTGACACATGGTGACACTTGAACCTTGGCAAGACGCTGAGGAACTTTTTTTTTTGATAGGCTATTTTGTTTTGTGTCTCCACCACGTTAGTTATATCTCTTGAAGCAAGCTCATTTAGTATCATGAGTAACACAAATCCTGAGCCTGATAATGGTGGAGATATTGAATTTATGGAAAAAAGGCATTCTGGCTCCTCAGCTTATGTGAGGCGATGGAATGTAAAATATGGTTTTGATGGAAGCCTTACAATTGACAATTGTGAGGCCTTATTAGAAATTGTGCTTCTTCACCACAAAGGAAAAATGAATGAGTATGAAGAAGAAGCCAGAGTGTGTAAATTATGGCTTGCTGAAGCGAAAGTTAGGAATATGCAAATTAAGCAAAAGCAAGCTGACAAAGTACATGACAATGAGGCTGTTGCGTATGTGTACAATAACCATGGGGTGACTGTCACAAGGTGTGGGGAAGGAGGTCAATATCAGGACCCTCCATCTCCACTCACACCACCCTGTACTCTGGTTGATCCCCCTACTCTCCCTGATGCTCCTGCCGTAGCGCGAGTTGAACGGCAGCCTGTCCCATTTAGTCTCTACTCACAAAATGTGTTAAAGGGGGTGATAACCCTCGAGGTCAATTCGGCCACCCCTACGACGAGTAGAACAAATACTCGCTCCCAATTCTCAGTAGTGGACAATTATTCCCGGACTGCAGATCTAGACTTATTGGATGATTTTCGAGCACTCTCTTTCCCAAAGACTGAGAATCCAGTTCGTGGCGGCGGTGCACAGAGGAGGGGGAGGGGTAAAGGACGCTTAGGGTGTATGGGTGAGAGACGTAAATATAATTTGTGCTTTGCATGTGGCATGACAGGTCATTGGGCTCGACATTGTTCCCTAGATAAGAAGAACACGAGTGGGGATGACAAATATACCTAGAAGAACTGATTTGTCCAATATCTAGTGTGCACCCAACTTGCTCTTGATGGAGTAGAAGTAGCCATGGCAATAACAATATCAGTCGCAGGGATGCGTTATTTGCAAAATATCCCTTCTACTTCGTCAATGAGCAGTGAGTGTGACATAACGTAACACTTTTTGTGATTGATTGTCTACCTGTCTGTATGTCTGTGTTTGTCTCAATGGGCCCATGTTAATGTTTGAGTGCCGGCTGTGTGAATGCTGTGTGTGTGTGTGTCACTCCCCGGTTGTTTGAGTTTCTGTTTGTCTATGTGAGTGGTTTGCTTCACTAAGTGCACGAGAGAGAATGAGTGATTGTGCTGTCTAGTGAAGGATGGTCTGGTCCGTGTGGGTGTGATCTTCCAGAATGTCCAAGAGACATTTGACTTTCCTGAGTATAAACAGCAAAACATGGAATGTGTTTTTATTTACTGCAATGTTATTTTTTTTGGGGGGACCGTTTTTGTTTTGTCACATATGGTAGGCTGTGTCGACATGGAGGTTTGTTGTCTTGTTCTTTTCATTTTATTTTTACACATTTTGTTTCCACAATGTATTTGTTTTTGTTTGTGAAATTGCATTGTGAACCTGCATGCTCAGGCTTTATATAGCCAAGACCATTTGAGTAATTTGAGTAGTCTTTGCAACTTTCACATGTTTCATAAGCCCTAATGGATCTGTGTTTTGGAATGATTTCGTACTGGTTTTCAAAGTAGGCCTAAGCTTTTCTGAGGAATGGGTCGGTTTTCTTTCCCCTTTTCTTTTAATCCGTTCAGAGACATAGTGTTATGAATGTCCTGTTACCTGAATGGCACTACTGAACTTGTGATGCATTGTTCGCAACACTGTGTTATGTCATTGTCCTGCAGTACTGTGGTACTTAACTTTTCAATGACTATTACTGGATGTCGCTGGAGGTCCGGTGTGCATGAAGGCGCTTCCTCACACTGGGGTTGAGTACATCTGAGTAGCGACTGTGCTGTGAGTTGGGTTTACCTAACTGGACTCACTAGTCTGGTCATTAAAGCAGTTGGTTTGTTTTACTATCTCCCAACTGTGATTTATTTCTTTATTTTATTTGTCAGTTTTGTTTGTTTTTATTTTCTCCCCTCTGTCTGGATTTTATTTTGCTTTAAGTATGGTTTATGGTTGATTGGGTCAAAATGTACAAGTTGGGTGAGATTTAACCTTGCATTTTATATAAGCCTACTTGTTTCAAAATATTATGAGAAGCAGTTATGACTTAATTTTATTGCTTTCAAAAGTGGTTATGTGCCACAGTTTCATGTGAGGACTAATCTCATCCTATCTTATTTGTGACGATGTTGACAGCAAGGTGGTTTGTGTTGCCAGTTTTATGAATTGTGTGTAGTGTTTTGATGGCATGTGTTCCCATACTTTGTTTTCCTCTCCATATTTTAAGTGTGCTGTCCTTACTGACAGGAGTTGGGATAGGGCCCTACATCTACCATGACCTCATGAACGACGGACAGTGAGACCTGCATACCTTCTGTTTTGATGTGATTAGTGCAGGCCTAACTACTGTGACACCAACTATGTCTGTGAGTGTAGTAATTTTATACTGCATGCTTCTTGTTTTCTCTGTACCAATTCTGTCCATCTGTGCAAGGTGTATTTTCAAGGCTGCATTGGATAGTAAAGTTGTTAACAACTATGTGGTTAGCACCACATTTTCTCTGTCTGCTTTACCGCCTATTCAGTAATGGACTATATTTTAAATGTGTGCCACATTAGTCTGCTACTGACCGGAGTCGGTCTCATGCTATGCTTTTGGGATTACATCATTTTCTTTTTCATAATTTTGCTGTACTCTTGATAAATGTTGTTCCCCCGTAATAGTGTTGTCTATTTTATTTCAAGTATAGGTTATGAAACAATGATTGGGTTGTTTTGGGTTTTGTTTTGTCACCACTGGTGACATGGGTTTTATTTTACTACTCTCTACTCTGTTCCAGCTGCACACCTCTCCTTGCTACTGTCTGTGTGTGGATGAGTTTACTACTGAGAGTTTCTTTCTTTGAGGCAATTTGTTGACTGTGTCGTAATCTATGCCTTGGCCAATGTTTGATGAAGCCTGCCTTGGTATGCACCTCTGTGATGGAGGGTGCAGGGTGTTTGGAAGTGTTTAAGTTGACTCTTTTATTTTTATTTGGTTTTCTTTTTCAGTTTGATGTGGACTGTTGTTTTTGGGTTAACAATTAACCTCCTCATTTACTGTGCTCAAAGTCTGGTTTAGAATTACTTCAGTGTTATTGAGTCATGTGGTTGACACATGCCTTGAACAGGAGAGATATATTTCAGGATATTTACAGATGTTTTATGAATAGGGTCAGTTTGGGACATCACCTAAGATGTCTGATTTTATTTTTGAGTCACTGCTATTGATAGCTGTAATAATTCTCTTAACATTACTCAGTGGAGTCTTTTTAGCATCTGTAATAACACATGTTATAACCAGGGATGTGTGTGTGTCTCTCTCCCTCTCAGTAGCTAAAGAAGGAATTTTACGACCTGTCGTAAAAGGACACTGCATGCAGGGGTGCATGGTGACAGAGTGGGGCACCATGCAGACTGTGAGTAACGCTAAATTTGAGACTGTAGGAGTTTAAGGTAATGCTTTAGAGCAGTGATTCATTCTCATTCTCATTTTTAGTTTCATTTCATTTTGCATTCTTATTTTAGTTTGTTTATTCATTTTGGGGGTTTTGAGTTATTTAGCCCACAAAGGCAATTGGTTTATTTGATCACTTAGAACTGATGACATGAAGTTTGATACGCTTGCACGCAAGGATACTTAAGTCATAGTTAGATATAAACACTGAAGTTAGTTGACATGTAGTCATATCTGACATTGATGATCACATACAAGTACACTTTTTGGGATTTACTTTATTTTGGGGAACTTATTTTATTTTGGTTAATGTTAACTTTGGAGACTTGGAGTTTTAATACTGTAAGCGTGCGAAGCATTCGTGAGATTGCAGTAGGCACAAAGTACCTCTCAGATATGAGAAGTTGACCTGTTCCACAGAAAATAATTCTATTCTCTGTGGAAGGGGGGTAGAGTGTAGAGTTTTAATTATTTTAGGTCATGAACAAGTTCACTAGAATGCACCATACATGCATACAACATCATAAAGGATTAGGAGAAGTGTATACTGATTGTTGAAAGTGGTGAAATAATTTAGGTGTGTTCTAACATTTATTTGTAGTTACAGGTGGAAATTGAGGAGTGGTCGAAGAGGAGAAAAATCATCATGGAAGGTTGCCAGTGGATGATCTCTCTGCCTCTCTGGGAATCTCTCTCAAGGACTGAGTTGTCTCTCAAGTGAGGGAAAAGTTCAACATGGACAGTTGGACTGATGTCATCAAAAGGGTTGTCTCTGTTGAGATGATCTGTTGCTGTTTCCGGAGGATCAACAATGTCGTTTCGAAAGTTTTGTGGATTAATTAATGGACGGTGTTTCTTTCTGATTGAAAGTGGACTGAGTTGTTTCAAGTGACAAAGGGGCGTCAGGAGACGTTCCAGGAGTTTCGATGGACAGAGTTCAAGGAGCTGAGGTCAGTTGGACCTGATGGCAGGTGTGGGCACGAATGCCAGGACTGAATCCTGCCAGCTAGTGAAAGGCTGGAGGAGTGCAAAAGAGTCGCTGAGGGTTTGCCACAGTGCCATGCAGGCAAGGAGCTGATGCCAGCATCCACGGACTGGTGCCAAAGAAATGTACCAGAGATCGTCGAAAGATTGCTGAAAGACTGAGTTGAACGGTACTGGATTTGTAGGGGGTGTCTCGTGATACCTTCTCCTCAAGGGGCTCGGCCGAGTGTTTCCAAGGCTCGGACAGTCCTCATCTGGAGGGGTGCTATGGACACATGCAAAGACTGGATCTGACGGAGCAACGACAGCTGCCCATAAGGGTAGCAACAAGGACTGAGTTTCACTGGAGAGAGACACAGAGCGATGGGCAGGAGAGAGAGAGAGAGAGAGACTGGTCTGGCAACAACAACAACAACAAGACATTATGGACATTAGTTAGTGACCACTTCTGCAAGTAAGACAGGTTAGGGGTATACTGCACACCTAATTGTTTCACTGAGTTAATCTTTTCCATTATTTTATTGTTTCTGGATTTTAATTTGCTGATTATTTTATTATTTTCAGAAAGTGTCTGATTTCAGGTTTTGAAGTTTATTGCATACAGTTGCATTCCACATTTAGTGAGGTACATACTGATGCTGATTTTACAGGGGTAAATTCATTAAAGGCTGTCAGGCCACATACAAAAGTTTGAATAACATATTCACATAGGTTTGCAAACAGTGGGTGATTCATTAAAGGGGCCATTCATCATTTCTTTGGGGAAAAAGTTTGGGTAAACGAGAGTGTCAACTTTGAAGGAAGTTTCATATTTTATTGACTGACTGTTGTACATTTTAGTGCTCAATCTTTGCCACAACAAGGTTGGGGAGGTATTTGTGCTTTTGTCTGAATGAAAAAAAAAAAAAAAAACCTGCTGATTTTGAGAAAGTCGTTTCCTGGACAAGCATGGGTACAGCCTTGTTAAAGAATTGAGACAATTTGGAACTGTTTATAAATTCAAGCCTAACTAATATGGAGCAGACTAACGCACTGTAATGGTTTTAAATAGCTCTGACCTTAACATTTGAGTATTTTCATTCTACACACCATGTGTAAAAGCCACGGTGATTGTTAAGTGATAATGGTTATATTTTCAAGAGGAGGGAATATGTCAAGAAATTCTCTGCATTCATAAATGTATTATTGAAAATATAAAATGTGATAAAAATGTAACGTAGTTAGGACATTGCTTTTTGTGTTTCTAGTTAGACTCTGTTTGGTTAAACCCTGTGTGAACTCTTTCTATGTGTGAGCTCTGACATCTGTGTTGTCACTTGCTGTGAGTTCTGTTATCTGTGTTGTCACAGATAAGTTACTACCTGGCTTGTATGTTTATTTTTCATTAGCTGAACTATGTCCTTGTTTGGTTAAACTAACAATTCTGTTAGTGATTACTTGTTAGCTGACAATAAAGGCAGGGCCAAAACCGTTAGCGGGCTGTGGGATTGTCTCAGTGCTTTAAGATCTATGCGCTGGGCAAGACTTCCATTCTGCTGCAGTTTTTAAATGCTATCTCTGTCTCGTGTGGGTTTTCTTTCAGGTCAATTTGATAAGGTGATACAGTGAATTTATTCACAATGATACACCCGTCCAAACACCAGTGTTAACATTATAAACTTCATTATGAAGGAAATTGTTCTTAACGTTTCGGTGAGAATGGCAGTAAATATCAAATGAATATGAAGCCAAATGAAATGCAGTGTCCCTAAGGTGTTACTCGAGTACCAACATGAACAAATTAATTGGCACTTAATTAACTGATCTCTAGAATTAAATATCTATACAGCGGGGAGTAGTAACTATTACTTTATCAACTATTATATGCCATGATCAGTGCCACTGATCAGTGTATATACGCTCTTAAGGAGATGGTGGAGAGGTACCGATCACAGAATTCCTCCATTTTAATTTGTTTCATAGATGCGTCCAAGGCATTCGATAGAATTAATCATTTTAAATTGTTTCTAAAACTCAGACAGAGGGGTGTCCCCTGCACCATAATTAGGATTCTGTCATACTGGTATGCCAACCAGACCATGCAGGTCAAATGGGGTGAGGTGCTCTCTACACCATTTGGGGTGGGAAATGGGGTTCGGCAGGGTGGTTTACTCTCTCCCGCTCTCTTCAATATTTATATGAATGACCTGTCTGAGCAACTAAGGGCCTGTAGGACAGGATGCATCGTTGGGAATGCACTGCTAAACCATCTCATGTATGCTGATGATTTAGCCATCTTCTCTCCCAGCAGTACTGGTCTTCAAGAAATGCTACATGTATGTTCAAATTATGGTTTGACTTATGATGTTAAATACAACTGCAAGAAAAGTGTGGTGCTCTTATGTAAAAGCAAGGGGGACAAGGACCTCACTTTTCCTTCTTTTTATTTGGCGGGGCAGGTTTTACCTGTAAGTGACAAAACAAAATATTTGGGACATATAATTACTGACCAAATGAGTGATGACGATGACATCTACAGGCAGCGCCGCATGTTATATGCACAAGCTAACATGCTGGTAAGGAAGCTTCACTGGTGCACTGATAGTGTGAAAATTAGCCTGTTCAAGGCATACTGCACCCCTCTGTATACTGCCCCCTTGTGGACTAAGTATAAAAAGGGTAGCTTACAGAAACTCCAGGTTGCATATAATGATGGTCTGCGCATACTGCTTAAGAAGCCCAGGTGGAGCAGTGCTAGTGAATTGTTTTGTGGTCTAGGGGTCAACACATTTCATGCATTGTTGAGGAACTTGATGTATACATTTATTTGTAGACTGGATGGCTCATGTAATCAAATTATTATGCTGCTGTCAAATCCGGCGCTTAGTGCAGTGCGATACCAGTCATACATGTGGAAACACTGGTAAAAGTGTCTTTTATAAGTTTGTTTTGTATGTTTTTTTAATGTTCTGTATTGTGTTGTTTTTGTTGATAATGGACCTTGAGTCTGGAATAAAGCTGCTGCTGATGATGATGATGATGATGATGATATATACAGTGCCCTCCATAATTATTGGCACCCCTGGTTGAGATGTGTTTTTTAGCTTCCAATTATTTTATTTTTTTTCTAAATAATATGGGACCTTAATGGAAAAAAAGAGAAATATCCAACCTTCAATACAAGTGCATTTATTCAGTGGGGAAAAATCCCACATAAAGAAATAATTATTTGACATCAAATAATGTGTGTCACAATTATTAGCACCCCTGGTGTTAATATTTTGTACAACCCCCTTTTGCCAACAAAACAGCACCTAATCTTCTCCTATAATGTTTCACAAGATGGGAAAAGACAGAAAGAGGGATCTTCAGCCATTCCTCTTTGCAGAATCTCTCTAAATCATCCAGAGACCTGGGTCCTCTCCTCTGTACTCTCCTCTTCAGCTCACCCCACAGGTTCTCAATGGGGTTGAGGTCAGGGGACTGAGATGGCCATGGTAGGAGCTTGATTTTGTGTCTGGTGAACCATTTCTGTGTAGATTTGGCCATATGTTTAGGGTCATTGTCTTGCTGAAAGACCCAGTGACGACCCATCTTCAGCTTTCGGGCAGAGGGCAACAGATTTTGATTTAAAATGTCCTGGTATTTCAAAGCATTCATGATGCCATGCACCCTAACAAGGTTCCCAGGGCCTTTGGAAGCGAAACAGCCCTACAGCATCACTGACCCACCCCCATACTTCACAGTGGGTATGAGGTGCTTTTCAGCATGCGCATCTTTCGTGGCACGCCAGACCCACTTAGAGTGTTTGTTGCCAAAAAGCTCAATCTTGGTCTCATCTGACCAAAGCACACGGTCCCAGTTGAGGCCCCAATACCGCTTGGCGAACTCCAGACATTTGCGTTTATGATTGTGAGTGAGGAAAGGTTTTCTCCGTGCATGCCTTCCAAACAGCTTGTTGGTGTGTAGACAGCGCCTGATGGTTGATTTGGAGACTTTGTGACCCCAGGATGCTACCATTTGTTGTAATTCTGTAACAGTGAGCTTTGGAGATCTTTTGATTTCTCTTACCATCCTCCTCACTGTGCGTGGTGGCAAAAGAAACTTGGGTCCTCGTCTAGGCTTGTTTACCACTGTTCCAGTGTTTTGAACTTCTTAATTATTCATCTCACAGTGGATATGGGCAGCTGCAGTTGAGTGGCAATCTTCTTGTAGCCTCTGCCTGACCTGTGAAGGTCGACGCACATCTGCCTCACTTGTATGCTGTGTTCCTTTGTCTTTCCCATGTTTAAGAGTGGATAAGAGAAATGTCCTCGGTGTCACGTCATATTTATACCCCAGGGAAACAGGAAGTGATGAATTACTAATTAAATGTTCCTACATACTCTGGTAAACTTTGTAAACTACTGTAGAAATGACAGAAATGCTTCAATTATATTTATTTCCTGGGAATTGTTAAGGGTGCCAATAATTGTGGAACAGGTGATTTAATGAAAAATAATTATTTTTCAGTCAGGGATTTTTTTATTTTCTTGCAATTCATTTGAGTTGAAGGCTACATTTTCCTACAATTTTCAGTGTGACAGTATTCTTCTGCAATAAACACTGAATTTATTTTAAGGCTTTTAACACATCTCAACCAGGGGTGCCAATAATTATGGAGGGCACTGTATATATATATATATATATATATATATACATATTACAATTATGGCAGTATGAACCATATAATGAATACGAAAACCAACTCAATGCCTTGCATTACTCCAGATCTACCTATATTTTTTTCCCCTTTCTTTCTTTCTTTTTTGTTTTTTTCTTTCTTTTGTCTTGTGGACAAGCGCTGTCCACTTTGTGTGTGATGTTTGTGTGATATGTGTAAAAGTATAAAGAAAGAAAGAAAGAAAGAAAGAAAAAAAGAAAGAAAGAAAGAAAGAAAGAAAGAAAGAAAGAAAGAAATAGCTAAGAGAATGTTACAATGAGCGGCATGCATGTTTGACATCATGGATATACTGTAATACTAAATCAACGATGAAGTGCATTTAATTATTATTCATAAATGACCTTCCTCAAATCTGCTCAGACTGTAATATTCATTTATATGCTGATGACACTGTGATATACACATCTAATGTGTTGGTTTCTAAGATCCAGTCCTCATTACAGTCTAACTTTGTTGCCATGCAACACTGGTTCCAGTCCAACCACCTACTACTGAATACAAAAAAATCATATTGTATGTTGTTTCCTACCAGATCAGCATCACGTACCCAAGGCTCTTCTGTTTCTCTTAAATTTCTTGATGGTTCAATACTGGCCCAAGTCGAAGAATTGAAATATTTAGGACTATGGCTTGATTCACAACTCTCATACAGGCATCACATTATCACTGTTGTTAAAAAGATTAATAACTGTCTACGTTTATTGTATCGATCAATAAACTGCTTCTCTCAACCAACACGGTTGAGAATCGTTAAATCACTAATATTCCCATTGTTAGATTATGCTGATGTTGTTTATCAAAACACCTCTGACTCAAATCTGAAACCTTTAACTGTAGCCTATAATAACTTGTGTAGATTTGTACTTAGATGTCCGTTTAGGACCCATCACTGTGTACTGTATGACTCCCTGAACGTACTATCACCAAAAGCCAGAAGACCATTTCACTGGTATCAGTTTATCTTTAAATGTGTGTACCTTGACTTTCCCCAATATCTTAAAGGCTATCTAATCTCACATAGACCTGGCCATAGATTACGGCTCACTGAACACCCCACGTTCACGGTGCCAAACATCACAAAGGAGATTGGTAGACGGGCGTTTAAATTTAGAGCGCCCTACGACTGGAATAGTCTGCCGGGGCATATCAGATCCATAGCCTCCTTTCACTCATTCAAATTCTCCATCTTTACCTACTTACAGGAGAACTCTACATGTCAATGTTTTTGAATAATTATTATGATCAGGTGTCTGATTATGTCTAATGCTGATGTGCTGAGTACTACTGTACTGTATGCTACATACCGAATATTCACTTTGTAAATGTGTAGGCTTAATACTGCCATGTTTTGACCAACTGTTATTCTTTCTAGGGTGACGACGTTGGGGGGGGAGTGGGGGAGACTTTGTGTGAAAGTACTGTATGTGTGAAAGTGTTGTCCTGATCAGTGTTGTGTTTTTGTTTCTGTATTTTGTTTTAGCATCTGTTCTTGTTTCTGTACTGTATTGTCTGTCCTGGGGACCCCCTCGAAAACGAGATATTCTATCTCAAGGGGCTTTCCCCCTAAACAAATAAATTGAAATTGAAAAAAAAAATATTTCAGCAATGTCAGTTACAGTTATCATACAGGTGAGTTATGATGAGGGCACCTTTATTGGCTTTTAGAAGTTTTTCCACTTCTTCTCCATCTTTGATCTGCTGCTTGTTCGGGTCTGTTAACATAAACAAATAAGAGCATGAGCCATTACTAAGCCAATAGTTAATCTGTCCTCAGAGTGAACCATCTGATGTTACATTTTTCAAAATGCATAACTGCTTGCCATGAGCAGCATGACTGTTCGTCACCATGAATATGGACACTCAAGATGAAATGCACTTTGCAATGAAATGAGTAATGCTGAGGGCACCTTTATTGTCTCCTTCAAGTCTTTTCCCTTTATCTGTAGCTGTGGTCAGTTTGCTCATCAGTTCTGCCAACATAGACACATAAGAACAATGGTCATTACTAAGCCCATAGCATAACCCATCATCTCTAAACTCCATGTGAATCCTACCACGTGACAGCACATTATTCACAATAACTCTCATAGTTGTCATGGATCACTTTCATTTAAATTCTGGCTCACAGGTACATGTCTACATTACATTCACAAATAGATATCATGCGCAGGAAAACTACAGTACCATATTTACAATGGACAGCCACACTTACCCATTTTCTCCTGTTCATGTCCTGCTGCCTCCTGTGTCTTGTGCTGAAGTTGTGTCTCCAGGTCTACCAACATGAACACAAACACAAGATTATATGCATGTCTTCAATGCATGTTTTATACTTTCCTAGATTGTAAATGTCTTCTATTTTTTATATTAAAGGGGCTCTAAGCAGTAACGTGCGCTGGGATTTATGGCTGGTGAGGCAACTTTTTCAATATCAGATTTTCAAATAAATAATTGCCAAATAGGCCTACCGACAAGTTCCATATGTCATAGCAGCTTTCTTAACATAAGGTAGGCCTACATATTTTGACATAAGCTTACTGCATTTCCGCAGAGAAAATGCTATTAGATCTCTCTCTCACACACACACACACACACACACACACACACACACACACACACACACACACACACACACACACACACACACACACACACACACACACACACACACACACACACAGGATTCAAACAGTGGTCTCACATATACCACACAGCACCAATCTGGACAGCAGAGCAGAGGAGAGGAGAGTAGTGGAGAGGAGAGGAGAGAAGAGGAGAGGAGAGAAGGGGAGGGGAGAGGAGAGGAGGAGAGAAGAGGAGAGAGGAGATGAGAGAGGAGGAGAGGGGAGGAGAAGAGAGAGGAGAAGAGATGAGAGGAGAAAGGAGGAGGAGTGGAGAGGAGGAGGAGAGGAGCTCAAGGAGAGGAGAGGAGAGGGAGAGGAGAAGAGAGAAGAGGAGAGGAGATGGGAAAAGAGAGGAGAGGGGGAGAGGAAAGGAGAGGAGAGGAAAGGAGAGGAGAGGAGAGGAGAGGAGAGGAGAGGAGAGGAGAAAAGGAGGGGAGAAGAGGAGGGTAGGTGAGGGGAGAGTAGTGGAGAGTGTAAGCTCCTTCACAGCCCACTGCTCTCACACACACACACACACACACAGGATTCAAACAGTGATCTCACATAAACCACACAGCAGCAGCAATGTAGACTGAGCATCACGGCGGATGCTCAAGACACACAGGATTCAAAACATGGTGTCATATAGACCACTGAGCACCACGGCGAACAAACCGGTGTGATAGCTTTCGTGATACGAACTGGATTCTCGTGCAAATGTAGGCCTACATCTACTTGTTCGAGGCTACAGCAAGCGATGTGGGACAAAGGTGTGGCAGGAAGCGAATGTCAACGTAAACAGATATTACACACGCTTCGATATGGTCACCAAATATTTTGGGACTGTCATTTCTGTTATGCCTACACCTTGGAATTAAATCAGAGTCTAGTAGTTACACGGGTATATTTGATTTACCTCAACGGTACCCTGTACTCAAAACAGTTTACAAAAAGTTACCGGGCACATGAGAATCCGGTGCCCATCACAAAAGCTAGAACTACCACACTGGACAAGAATCACGGCGGATTCTCTCCCTCCCCACGGGTCTCACAAACACAGGCTTCACACACATAGGAAATTGGTCCTACCTGAACTCGTGCATCAGGTCCATGCGCCGCTCTTTTCCTTCTACTTTGGCGTTGTGCATGCTAACGTTACTTTAGCCGGTGCTGTTCATCCAAAGCCCCAAACGTCGCCCCAAACGTCCAAAGCAATTTGGCATTGAATATGAGTAGCCGCGAGGATTTGTGTTTCGTGAGGCTCCTTAGTCCTTAGTAAATTGTTAAGTCGTAAAATCCCATGCGAATGGTCTTCCACACATTCTCGCCGGTTGCAAACAAGACACAGGGGAAACAATATTTTCTGCAGTGTTGTACCACTCACTTTGAAATGATCGGGTAGTTATTCTGACCGGTCACCTGAGTAGAAAACCCTTCAGCTCTGTCGGTCCTCCATTCTTTATCACATATTTTCCCCTTGGAAATCCAACTTTGAGAATGCTCTTAGTTTCGTTATGAAATCCACTTGTAGCAGTCAACGTGAACAAGCTAGCCAACAACACCGACTGACTGTATTGTGAACTTCAGATTCGCTATGACGTAACTGTCCAGCAAGACTCAACACCAGAAGGAGTCTGCGGCCAGGCTACTGCTCGCCTCACCATTGTATATTTCAGTGGGCGTTATGCCAAAGCGTCCAGAGTAAAGAAATGATAATCACACGTAGAAAATATTTAAAAAATATCAGGAAATGAGGGCACACCATACATACTTCTATTAAGTGTATAAAAACGTTTAATACAATATTACCAGGTTGCATTCACAGAACGAGCAACAATGCGCATGCGCGCAACTTTGTTAACGAGGGATTGCGCAATCCTGGGTGAGGCCAGTTCAGNGTTGCCCCAAATTCAGCGTATTCGGAGCAATTTGACATGAATATATGAAATATTACGATTTTGGCCACGGAAATGATTGAAAATGAGTGAAACTGTTTAAATACTGCTCAAATGGTAGTTATGGTGCAGATGCTCGAAAACAATAGCTGTTATTGTTACTATTATTCACATTAACTGCATCTCATCATTATCTGGAGCTGGTGAGGCCGTGCCTCCCCTGCCGTATTGGAGTGCACGTGCCTGGGCTCTAGGTAGGATTAAACTCACTGTCCCGAGTCAGCCAATGCTTATTTGAGTCAACAGTAAGTGAAAGATGTCTCTCGCGACCACTTTCACGGTCCGCTGTCAGAGAACCCCAAATGCAACTTTTGACAGAGCAACCCGGTACAAGTGTCGTGTGAAACACTTCTCGTATGAAAAACTTGCTTTACATTCCATATTCAGATTTGTATCAACTGCTGTGATGAATAAAAAATTCTGACAGCGAGCTTATTTAAACAGCATTTTTTCGTGACTCTGTAGATTTTGAGACAGGCATGCCACGGGGATCGCGCAAATGATGTCATCCTACATTGTGCCCCTTTACTAAAAGATACACCTGTCCAAACATCAGTATTCACATTATTAACTTGACTTCACATTTCCTCCATATATTTGTACTCAACATTGATACATTACAACTTCTGTATTGTTAAGAATTGTATAAACATTATTATGAAAATCTAACTGTACAGGCAAGTGACAGTATATATAATCTATAAATCTGTTTACTGTCAATGGTACAGGCATAGGCCTATACCTTGTGACCAAATTAGCCTTTTGCAAAACCCCTCCCACAAACGGCCGCCAACCAATCCGAGCTCAGCAACGGTAACTAAGGAGTGTAGAACTTGTCGGAGGTCCGTCAAAAATCTGCGAGTTTAGGGAGACGTAAAACGTGTGCCTATGGCACCGTCACGGTCCGACACCATCTGAAGATGGATTAGGACCTCCTTTTTTTCACTTTCCCGAAGCAAAAACCTCAAGCAGACCGATAACAGGCATGGATTAAGCCATGTGGAGGCTATTAGCTCCAGGTGATCATATTTAAAAGTATATTTTTAGCAGGCTACACACCAAACTCCCCCTTTAGGATGTTGGTGCATCTCTGAAGTAGTCAATACAATGTAGAAAATAGATTGCACTCAGCTACTTTTATTTTATTTTATTTTATACTTTTATTCATTCATTGCAGCCGAAGCATCTGTCTAACTGGTTACCTTCTATTTGCTTGAGCAGGTCTTCATTTATATTCTTGTGATCATTCAGCAGTCCTGTTATATATGACAAACATGTGTAAAATACAAACACAAACACAACAACAATAACAGTAACAACAATAACAACAACATGACTTAACCGTCTGTTTCTGAAGGGCCTTTTCCCTTATCATCAGAGGTTGTGGTTGTGTGCATTGCAGTTATCCCTTAAAAGAGACAGATACACTCATGTGAATATATTGTTGCTACAGTTGCAAAGAATTATAAAGACAGCAAACTTATATTTTCATTTAGAAAGGGGGACAGTTTCCCTTCAAAGGATGAAGAATACAGAGTTACAGATGACTATTTACTAAATTCAGATTACTATTTTACAATGAGGTCCCTCAACAGTAGTCTGTGCAATGATGAGGGGGATTGAACATATCAATAAGGTCTCACAACTTGACACAGCACACACTGCACACACACACAAAAAAAAAATCCATCTTGCAATAGACAGAAGGAGAGCTCGCACACAGCACTCAGGTCAAGTAAAAGTGAAAGAAAGTAATGGGAAAGTTGATAAGCACAAAGTAAACATTATATTATCCACATTCCATGAGTACTGTGCTTTATCCCGCATGGACTTAGGTGCTGTTTCCATGTAGCAGGATATTTTTTTAGCAGGGTATTTTTTTGTCCAGTTGAGGTGTAAACGCAACATGTGGATAAAAATAAATCCTCCATTGTAACAAATGCGTTTCAGCCCCCTAAACAGGATATTTTAAATATCTGCTACATGGAAACGGAAGGCCAAAACTAATGCAAAACAAATGCAACGAGGAAAAAAAAAATCCACATATAAAAATATCCAGCTACGTGGAAACAGCACCTTAAACTGTCTCTTTTGAGAATATTAAGCAATGCAAAAGGGAGAAGAAAGCAGGTGACCAAGCACAGCCTTGGAATGTTGTATCCCTTTCAAGTGTCACTATGCAACATTGACCCATTGAGGCCTTGTCTTGTCCACAGTCGAACCAGTGCCAGGTGTTATTAGTAGTGGCACTTAAATCCAGGCCCAGAACACAGAGCCTCAAGCCAAAAGCTGCATTGCATCACAATCAATCACATATTGATTAGATATTTAGCAATAACCCAAGGCCTTTGGCAACCCAATGAGCTCTATTGTCAGATGTTGGGAAGTGTGCAATAAATTACCTTTTCCCGATTGTCCTTGATCTTCCTTCTTCCTGTTTTTAAGGAGTCCTATAGGAGGCAGTTTAATATATTTATTTCTATTAATAACAGAATTACAGCATCTCATTTGCATAGAAAACACTTGTTGCATATTAATCATCACAGCACAAAGGCATGCTAGCAAGATGGAGAGATGTAATCAACGCGCTTCTGTTGATAAGCTGCAGTGTTGGGAAATGTCTTTGACTTCTCACTGCATACAAATCTTTTTCATAATATACTACAAATACTACAACTAATGCTGATTAAATGCTGGTTAAAAAACTACTCCTTCTAATTAATATCTATGAAAGTATATCATGTATAATATACACGTACTGTATCAGTGCTGCTTTAGGGAGTATGTTTACAATCTAACTATAACTACTGAATGAACCCTGTACACAGTGCAAAATATCAAGCTATCAACTTAAGAGTCCCCACCGTTTCAATGTGATTTCAACTGTTAAGATGTAATAGATGGAACTGCACTTGTGATATGGTGGCTGCCATGAAATCCACTCCTACCTTTTTTGTAAAGAAGAAGAGCAACAATGATGAAAAGCAGAATGAAGGCTACCAGGGCACAGATGACAGCACCAACCACAGCACCTGTTAACACATCACATGGGTCAACTTGTATTGATCGTAAATTGTGGGGTTTTTTTTTGTTTTTGTTTCGGTGGTTCAATTCTCTTGAAGCAAAATGAAGCTTATGTTGCACCTAGTAACTATAATCGTAAATAAATGCCAGATACATTTACTGTATATACATATCTTTAAATATTTCCATTCCAACTTTTCAGGTGCATTATGTATAGCGGCCATATGCCTTGTCTCATGTGTGTATTTGTAATGGCTTTTAATTTGTCGATCACCGCGCGGTGTCACGTGAGTGCAGGATAGTAATTAGTGTAGTATTTAGGCCCTTGTGCACCTGCTCACTATGAGGGAGAGGGGTAGGCATGGGAGAGCACAATTTTTGTTGACCGCATTCTCGATAGACACATTTGCTCTTTGGCACTATAACTCGCACCAGTAGCACACTGCATGGTGGCGGTTTTAGTATGCGTTTTAACTTTTGTACTGGATAACTTGAACTGGAAGACAATAAAGGACAATGAACGAAGACAAGTGTTTGCACGTCAGCATTTGAACTCCCAACCCAACCTCTCGGCGGCACAATTGGCTTGTAGCAGCCACATTATGAAAGTAATCACAAGTTGAAAAGGGGGTGCAACTGTCAGGTAGTGGATATGGATATTACCGTACATTAATTAAAATGTCTGTCCGTAAAGATTCACTGTTGAGTTAAAAAGGTAATCTCCTGTTTCTCTTACCTGTCCTTTCTTGGTGTGATATGCAGATGTATGGCACGATCCTTCCCACTCTTCTCTCCTGATCAGATAGACCCACCGAGCAGGAGAGTGACTCTGACTCAGATGGAGAATGCAGCAGCCAGGAACTCACTTGTACCAAACCCTGCTCATCTGAAGCACAGAGAAACATGTGGACATTAAGGGGCTACAGACATAGCCACAATGAACAGAGGAGGAATACACCGCTGATTACCTGTAGAGTAGACAGTGTTTTCACCATTGATCTTCTGCCCTCCCCCACCTGTCCAGGTAACTGTTGGCTGTGGAGACCATCCATCTGACACACAGCTAACGTTTACCTGTCCTCCATCTCCTTTCGTTACTGAGATTACTGAAAGAGTCCCTGCAACTGTTCACAAATAAAATGGATCCATATTTAAGGAGGAATTCTGCCAATTTCAATATGCTGTTGTGACGCTCACGCGATCCATATTAATCTGTGAACACGTACGTAACACGTACACTTGTGATGGGTTTGTGATAATATTACGAACAACATAACAATTTACCTTCAACATCTACAGACACTCTGGCCTCTTCGTATCCCCCTTCATTCCCCACGTAGCACACATACACCCCTCTGTCTGCCAAAGTGAGCTTCTCCAGCCTCATGGACACGTCCCCCTGGTCCAGCGGGCCTACCAGAGACACTCTACCCCTGTACTGGGCATCAGCTGGGTCCTGTTGCATCTGTTTGTTTTGATAAGTCAGCAGCGGTTTGTCTGGTTGATTCAGCCGATACCAACGCACTGCAAATGGCACCACGCTGAATAGTGGAGAGACTGAACAGGGCAGAGTGATGAAGGATCCCAATGGAGCGGAGATCGGACCCTCAGGAACAGTCAGGGAAAATGTTTGTGGCACTGAAAAAATACAAAGAGGGAAACAATGACCACCTACATGTATTTCATAGTTACAGAACTGTAGATAAACTCTGTTAATCAGTCATTCATGACCATCTGACAACCTCGTTCAAGGCTATCTACTGTATATAAAGCTAGGCTAAAACTACATGACTATCGACCCGATTCTCGGCTTATGACAATCGGTGGAACGTTACCCCCAGGACCATCAGAAGCGATTGTCAGGCAATATTTCCTCGCTGTTTGCGATGTTCTAAGATAGAATTTTGGCAGCTCAAAGAGTCGCCGATCACAAATCTTAGAAATCAAACACTGTTTGATATTTGCGACTGGAAATAGAACGTCGATCAGGGATAAGATTGACAGTTGCGATTCTCTTTATGTGTGCGCTGCAACCCGACATCAAAATCGTACACAAAATTGTGAGTCGTGTAGTTTGAGTCAGGCTTTAGTCACATCCTTCTACTTTCGGACATTGGGGCCTTAACTTGCAAAAAAATCGAATGGAAGTGAATGGGGCAGGTAAAGCTAAATCCTGATTCCATTTCACACATGCTAAGGATTTCACATATGGTATAAAATACTATAAAATAAAAACGTTCAATAAATAAAAGTTCAATTCAATGGGAAGGTTGTTTTCATTATAAATAATAAATAAAATATAGCATATCAAATCTGGATATGATATACCGTACCTCCTACCACATCTAGAGACAGTGAGGCTTCCTCAAACCACCTAGTGCTATGGACATAGCATGCATACTCTCCTCTGTCTGCCAGGGTGAGATTATCCAGCCTCATGGACACGTTCCCCTGGTCCAGCCGGCCTACCAGAGACACTCTACCCCTGTACTGGGCATCAGATGGATCCTTTTGGATGGCTCCTTCTTTATAGAACAAGACTGGTGTGTCAAACGTAGTGGGTCGGTACCAGCGTATCATATGTGGTACCACATTGAATGATGGGGAAACTGAACAGGGCAGTATGATGGAGGATCCTACTGGAGCGGAAATCGGACGATCAGGGACAATCACTGAATACTCTTCAGGATCTGCATAAGGAAAAACATGGAACTGAAAATTAAATTGCATCACATTTGGCAGGCGCTTTTATACAAAGCAACTTACTACCAGTACGTTATTACCAAATTGCTTCTTGTATGTCGTGTTATATCCCTTAACCCACGAAACTTATGACATGAGGCTCATGCTTTTATTTCACAATGGCATGATTATAAATTACGCCATCACATACCATTAACTGCTTAACGTGATATGCAAGTCAAATGCTGATATCTACATTTAACATTTAACATAAGCATGTTATGTACAGTATGTATCCAGACCTGTGTTAGTGTCCCCCATGGCAATACATCCAATGAAGAAGAAGGCGGCCCAGGTCACCAGCATACTGCACCTTCAGGAAACACATACTGCTGTTAGCTTGTAGTGTACTGTGTCAAGGGAATTATGTGTTTAATATGCAGATACTAAACAGTGTTTCTTGTATAAACATATCCACACGGTTCCTTTTTTTGTTTTCAATAAATCATTCTCTCTCTCTGTCTCTCTGTCTCTCTTTCCAACGTAATCACAGCGTGAAGATAGTAGAACTTTCCTTCCAACAGCAGTAGCCCTTTACGATGACTACTCTTTTAGTAGGGAGAGAGCAATTCTGTAAATATAATCATGTGTCTTTTGTACATACGCAAGTCACTTGTGTAGGCTTGCTTGAAGATTTTAAGGACTGCTTGGCTGGGTTTTGTATTTGTGATCGTCTGTCCATTGTCTCCAGTCCTGCAGGTGGAGCTGTGGGCTGCCATGAAGAGGAACCATCTGTGGGCTAATGGGTTGTAAAGGGGCATTTCCGGTTTGCTCCCCTTCTGTGCATTCCAATATGCAACCTTACGTCCTCCACTTGTGCTCGTGGCCTCACATATTGCTGATGCCCCACGTCCGTGGAGAAAACAATTCAGTTTCCCCGCTGTCAGTCTAGCCACAACAATTTTTGGGGGACTATTCTTCATACACCATCCGGTTTGCATATGAGAAAATGACATTACAATTGAGCTTTTGTGAGATATTGAAATACCGTATAATGCTAATGTCAGTGATGTCATCACAACGTATTACTTCCTGGTATGAGGCCACAAGCACAAGTGGATGAGGCAAGGACGCACCCCTTATCTTATCTTCTCTGACAGTGTAGTGCCTCTCATTGCACATTGGCAGTGACAGAGATGTGGCAATTGGCCTCCATCTGGGAGTATGCATCTCATTTAGACAGGCAGACAGGGTTTTTGGTGAACCAAGTGCTTCAAGTCATTTATTTGCAATGACCAAATTTGGTGCAGACATCTGAACCACCAAAAGGTGAAACAGTTCTAGCTTGTTCAGGAGACTCTCAAAGTTCACCTGGTCAAAGTGTTGTATTGACCTCAGTCAACTCTACTCTATATGAGAGGTCTGGGGGCTGGTGTTACCAGTACAGCATCTTACCTTCCTATGCGGATATTTCTCAAGGTCCACCTCATTTTACCCCAAAATCTGAAACGATACTTCCATCCACTACTGCACCCAAAAAACACAGGGCCCCAGCACCATCCATTGTCTGTGCTCTGGAGTACAGTAGTATCAGTGATGATGACCTTGTTGAAAGCACAGTCTGATATCAAGTGGGTCCCTACCCACATAGTAATGGTAGTTTTGAAAATAAGCAGATAAGGGGACCCGTGGACAATCTCTCTATTCCAGTTCTAACAACTAAGCGGGGTCTCATGACGACACGTATACATTCCCCCAAGAGGGAGAACTTGGAAAATCTCAGATTTGTTTAAAAAAAAAAACTCAGAATGCCACAGTGGAAATGCCTCCAATGCTCAATATCAAGTTAGCTTTGCAGAATGCTAGATCTCTCAGGGACAAGCCTTTTGTTATTGATGAATTTATCTGTACCCACAACCTTTAACTGAAACATGGCTATTTTTGTGCAAAGAAGCTTTACTTGACTTGCAAGCTTTCGGTCCTTAGACCTTCATCAGGCAGAGTCTGAATAAACAGGGAGGGGGATAGCAATTATTTTCAAGGCACTGTTTCAATATCAAAAGACATCACTAGGTGACTTTTCATCTTTTGAATACTTAGCTGCAGTTCTAAAATTCTGACATACTGCTATTGACTATTTACAGACCTCCAAGACTTTCTGCACCACTCTTCTTTGAGGAGTTTGGTGAACTGTTGTCGAATGTTTGTGTGGACTATGAAAGATTTCAATTTCCACTTGGACGACTTAGAGAATGCCTATGCTAAGGAATTTTTAAGTCTTATTGACATTTTTAGCCTTACACAGCATGTAACAGGACCTACACACAGCCAAGGCCACACTCTAGACTGAATTATCACAAAAGGTTTAAAAGCTTGTGCTAGTGTGAAAGTGACTATGGCTTTTCTGACCATTGCTGCATTTTTTCTGATGTTTCTATGTACCCTCATGTTCAAAGGGAATCTGTTACAGTCAAAAAACGTATAATCAACTGTGAGACAGCCTCACTCTTTCAGCAAGCACTCTCAGAGATCCAAAGTCAAACTTCAGAGAGTGCAGATGATCTCATGGTCAATTTTAATTCAAGGATGACCCATATTATGGATGTTATGGACCCATAACAGTGAGGCATCAAAAAGCACCTTGGAGAATGAATCCCACAGTTAAATTGCTAAAGCAAGAATGCAGGAGGGCTGAAAGACAGTGGCGTGAATCCAAACTTGAAGTACACTACCAAATCTATAAACACACACTCTCGAAATACAACCAAGAAATTTCTAAAGCTAGACAATCTTTTTTCTCTGACATAATTAACAAAAATATTAATAATGCACGTGTCCTGTTTGCCACTGTGGAAAAGCTAGCAAGGCCATCAAATCAAATGCCCTCTGAGTTCCTCTCAGTCAGCAAATGCAATGAGTTTGCATCTTTTTTCAAAGGAAAGATTGAAAAAATACGTACAAACATACTCACACAGGTTGCTACGGTGAAGTTAAATCTTAACCTCATGAGAAATTTTCATTTAGTTGATGTGGACATTCTTAATGGAACGGTACAAAGTCTTAGCTCCTCTACATCTGACTTAGATATTCTACCAACAGCCTTCTTCAAATCCATCTTACATCTAATATCACCAGATGTACTTCAGATCATCAACACCTCACTACAAACAGGCATATTCCCAGGCTGTCTGAAAGAAGCAGTTGTGAAACCCTTACTGAAAAAGAACAACCTGGATGCACTGGTACTAAACAACTATAGGCCCATATCCAATTTACCATTCATGGGTAAGATAATAGAGAAATTGGTTTTTAACCAATTAACTGCCTTTCTAACGTCTAATAGCTACCTTGACAAGTTTCAATCAGGCTTCCGTGCCTACCACAGCACTGAAACAGCTCTTATTAAAGTTATGAATGACATAAGATTGAATTCTGATGCTGGCAAATCATCCGTCTTGGTGCTACTCGACTTAAGTGCCGCTTTCGATACAGTTGATCATGCCATACTACTACATAGACTGGAACACTGGGTTGGCTTTACAGGCATAGTGATCAACTGGTTAAAATCGTACTTACAACAAAGAAGTTTTTTGTCGCCATTGGAAGACATACCTCATCACCGATGTCTCTGAACTGTGGGGTCCCCCAGGGCTCCATTCTGGGACCACTACTGTTCAATCTTTAATATGCTGCCACTGGGACACATTATCGAGAATAACTCCATAAATTACCATAGCTATGCGGATGATACCCAACTCTACTTATCTATGTCCCCCAATGACTACACCCCCCTTGAATCACTCTATCATTGCATGGACCAAATTAACAAATGGATGTCTCACAATTTCCTCCAGCTGAACACAGATAAAACTGAAGTAATTATATTTGGGAAAAGAGAGGAGAGACAAAAGATTGCTACTATCCTTGAAAAAATGGGACTGAAAGCAAGGGATACAGTTAAAAATCTTGGGGCCCTCATTGACAGTGACCTAAACTTCGACAGTCACATGAAAGCTATAAGTCTGCATTTTATCACATTAAAAAAACGTCTCTAAATTTAGGGGCCGTGTGTCTACACATCATCTGGAGAAGCTAATACATGCCTTCATTTCTAGTAAGGTTGATTACTGTAACAGTCTTTTTACAGGCCTCCCCAAAAAGACGATCAAACAGCTTCAACTTCTACAAAATGTGGCAGCAAGGGTTCTTACAAAAACCAGGAAGTTTCCCAAAAAATGAGTCCGGGTGGCGTGGCCTAAGCTCGGGGGACTCGGCCCTGCCAATCAGAATTCAATTAGGGCTGGGGACTTTGTTTCCGTAAATAGAGTTTGGGCCCAAGTCAGAAATTTTGTGGTGGGCCCCCGGTGGGCCCCAAGTAGAACGATTTTTAAAAAACTCTTAGAAGAAGCTGACAGCTATCGCCCATCCCCCACTCAATAACCCTAATGCCAGATCTAGAGTCTGGACTGCATTTTTGGAAAACCCTAATAAGTCCCTAACCCTAACCCTAATGCCAGATCTAGAGTCTGGACTGCATTTTTGGAAAACCCTAGATATTCCAAAAATACAGTCTGAATTCCAAATTCTAAGTCCCAAGTTCTAACTGTAACCCTAATGCCAGGTGTAGAGTCTGGACAGCAGTTTTGGAAACCCTAATAATCCCTAAACGTAAGCCTAATTCCAGATGTTAAATCTGGACAGCAGTTTTGGAAACCCTAATTCCAGAAATGAAGTCCGAATGCCAAACCCTAAGTCTCAATTCCAGAAATGAAGTCCGAATGCCAAACCCTAAGTCTCAATTCCAGAAATGAAGTCCGAATGCCAAACCCTAAGTCTCAATTCCAGAAATGAAGTCCGAATGCCAAACCCTAAGTCTCAATTCCAGAAATGAAGTCCGAATGCCAAATTCTTGGTCCCAAGTTCATGCCAGATACAAAGTCTGAATACCGAATTCTAAGTCCCAAGGACATGCCAAATATGAAGTCTGGACTGCCAAATTTTAAGTCCCAAGGTCATGCCAGATATTAGGTCTGGACTGCCAAACACTAAGTCCAGACTACAAATAGGGACTTGGGGACAGGACCAGAATCCATGGACAGCGTCGCCACCTTGTGGAAGAAGCCTATATCTAGGAAAAATAAGCATTATGTGTTTTTTTGGCGTATAAAATCATAGCAAGGTGATATATTTTTTTAATCGTTTCAAAAAATACGTAATAAACCTCTGCACAATCTCAAATTGCGACCTAGTACCTATGTCCTATATTTTAGAAAATATTGGCCATAATACATTGTGAATTCCAAAACTTTTGTCCAAATACCAAAATTTAAGTCCGCAACGCTCCCATACTCTAATTAGGGTCAGGGCACAAATTTACAACTCAGAAACTGAAATTGCATTACTGACAGGTTAGGTTTAGGGATGGTTTTGGGAAGGGCAAAATTTGAAAACTCGGAAACATACAATGCGGGGAACATAGAACCCTGTTTTAGAAAAATGTTCCCAGGTCCCATACAAAGACAGGGGAATATAGGACCTGGGGAACATATGACCTGGGGAATATAGGAACGCTTCCGCAAATTTCATCACTCCATTCCACTTGACTTATCTAAAGCCGGGCATACACTGTGCGATATTTTCACTCGTGGGTCTTAAGCTTCTGCTCACACTGCACGATGGAATTTCACTGTTTAAAAGTTCATAACTGACGACTCACGTCCTCACACTACACGAGCCGACAGTCGGATGCGAGCGAAATGCTTCCACTGTACGACGCGACATGCATGTTTCCCTGGTCTGCAGAGGAGGGAACATGCGCACCTGAGGTGGAGATGAGGTCGCGCTCAACAGCTAATCGCACGGCCCTATTAATTTGTGCATGTGACGTGTCAAATCGGGTCATAGCACTGCTTTAACTGTGCGATTGACCTGCGATTGAGCAAGAAATCGGCCCGACTCTCTAAAAGTCGCGCGAGTGCCAAATCGGTGCAAAATCGGGGCAAAAGTCGCACAGTGTAAGCCCAGCTTAAGGACAACTAAGTTGACTGTTCTGAGGAGGTGGTAGGTTCAGAAATAAAGGTACAGAACTTGTCGTTGTGGCAGTACCTTCAAGAGGAGTACCATTGTGTCGCTTGATTGGTACCCCAAAAAAGAGATCTGTTCAGTTTCTTGCAATGTCGACCAATGTCCATCTTTCACCTCTTTATTGAGGTACCACCCAAGCGACGCAATGGTACTCCCCTTGCGGGTACTGGCACAGCGACGAGTTCTGTACCTTTATTTCTGAGAGTGTGGTAGGGAGGTGGAAGAATATTGCTGAAGAACGTTAAGTCTTCTGGGCAACCGGACCTCCCATTGCAAAGAGTTGGCAATGGCTCAGGCTGGTGGGAATGCTACAGGCTTGGTCTTATACATGTATGTCCTGCCTTGTGCCTTTGCATATGTTAAGTTATGCTGTGTATGCTTATGTTAAGGAAGCTGGACAACCTGGGAGGGAATCTCAAACACTAAACATCAGTTGGTCAGACATATGGAAGATCCCACAGGCAAGACTCAGCTTCCTTATCCGCTCAACGTATGACACGCTTCCCTGTCCTCGGAACCTCAGCCAGTGGTTCGGAAAGGAGGAATGTTGTGCACTCTGCAGTGCTCCCAGCGCAAGCCTCCAGCACATCCTGTCAGGCTGCAAAATCGCGCTCTCTCAGGGCCGCTACAGATGGCGCCATGACCAGGTCCTGAGAAAGCTAGCCGAGGTGCTGGAGGAGTGCAGACAGGGTAGCAGAATACCATCGCCTGCAGAGGACTCTACCATCTTTATTGCGGAAGGAGGAATTGGAAGCATCAGGCAAAAAGAAACAACAAGGCCCTTCACTCCCGGCCAGGAGTGGAGCATGAAGGTTGACTTGGATAGAAAGCTTCACTTTCCCACAGAGATCACCACCACATCTCTCCGGCCAGACATAGTGGCTTGGTCTGCAAAGGCAAGAGCGGTAGCTCTCATTGAGCTCACTGTACCATCGGAGGAAGGGATTGAGGCAGCCTTTGAACGGAAAAAGGCCAAGTACACCGAACTGGTTGCGGAGTGCCGGGAGGCGGGCTGGAAGACTTCCATATATCCAGTTGAAGTTGGATGCCGAGGCTTTATGGGGCTGTCGACCATACGCCTTCTGAAGGATGTGGGAGTCACTGGAGGAAGGCTAAAGAAGGCAACAAAGGAGCTGGCAGAGGAGGCAGAAAAAGGTAGCTTTTGGCTCTGGCTGCGGAGGAAGGACAGGAGCTGGGGGAATAACAACTAACCCCCAGAAAACAGCCGCAGGGATAACATCTATCAGCTGCAGGGGATGACAGGGAGACGTCCCTGTCACTGCCCCGCCACCGTAGACGTCTCGGGATTAAAGGGGCGAAACGTTGATGAAACGGTGGTTCCCGACTGATGACCCTGCAGCTGACCCATGGGCACCGGAGGAGGTGCGACAGGCAGCAATGCCCAGCAGGATGTAACACCTTCCTGTACAAATCCAGTCTTTGACCTTTTATATATTTCCTTTCTATCATGGTTGGTTTCGTCATAAAAACAGTCCACTATTATGCCCTCATAGTCTTGACAGGGTCAGTGGACTGGCAGGACCGGTTGGTCAAGGTCAACAGCAGCCTTGCTCCAGTACCACACTTGCACTACAACACTCACCTACTGATACATTCATTGGTTAAGTCACATTACTGAGTGATGTTATACTAATAAATAAAACCCTATTTAGTTAAAATACACAAATTGGCATGGTCTCCCTTTATGTTACTACCACTCACGAGCTAGTGATCGTGACAACTTGCCGTGCAACTTGTAAACTTCGACTCCCGACCTGCCAGGTTGGTGGGGGGAGTAATTAACCAGTGCTCTGCCCCATCCTCCTCCATGACTGAGGTACCCTGAGCATGCTACCGTCCCGCCGCACTGCTCCCTTGGGGCACAATTGGAGGCTGCCCCCTTGCACGGGTGAGGCATAAAATGCAATGTCGTTGTGTGCAGTGTGCAGTGTGGAGTGCTGTGTCACAATGACAATGGGAGTTGGAGTTTCCCAGGTGGGCGTATAGCAATGGAACATCTCCATATATTGAAGGCTGAAATAATGTGTACATAAGGTCTAGTATGTCTGTTGTCTTCCCTCCCTTCTTAAAAGTGTTGAGGACTGAGAAGTCACCGTATTGCACCTACAGTATACATGTTGTGAGTTCACTGATGTGAGTGCACTATATATTGAAGTAAGCGAAAAAATAATTCTGAACCAGCCACATCCCTGGTTAAGTAGTCTAAGATAGCACATCAATATAAAGTCTGTAGCCAAAGACTGCTTGAAATGAATGCTTCTTCAGTAACAGCACAAGTTTGCGTCACAAGCAACACAAAGTTGATAATGAATGTATGAATCGGCTACAGTGTAGGCCTATCACAGACAAGGGACATAGTACAAACTGTGCACTGGCGACTATCTGTCGTGTCAAGGTTACATTTCTTTGGTGGTGTCCTATGAAAAGGTATAGGGGCCTACTTATTTCTGCAGAATTGTGAGGGGTGTACTCACTGTGATAGCCTACACTGTAAAACACAAATCACTGCACCCTTTGCGTGGACTATAGGCTGCAGTATATGGGTATGGGTGTAACATACCTTTTTGACACCCCAAAGATTAAAGTGGAGGGGCAAAAAAACTCCAACAATTATGAAAATGTTGATTGTTGTCTTCTATTTTCCTATTCACACAGTTCAGTCGTTACAACAATCTACAATTTTGACCTCCCCAATGTTTAGATGAAGTTGGTACCTTTGTAATTAGGTTAGCCATAACATATAATGGGATTTAATTAACTTACCTGGATATGGTCCAACGGTTAGACTGTAACAAAACAAGGATCCAATCAAAGCGATGAATATTTTCTTCCTCAGATGAAAACCTATGTGCCCGACGAATGCTCTGCTAAGTCATGTGTTCTCTTTCACTTTCCCTTACTGAGAGCCAGGGACGGATTATGCTTCCATTGGGCCCTGGGCCAAACATCAAGAAAGGGCCCCCACCCCCCTTCAAAAAAGATTCCGGGTTTTAGGCCAGGTGTTTTAGACTCTATGTTGTTGGGGGTGCAGAGAACATTTGAAAATACAGTTGTTAAAAGTTCAATATTTAATGAGAAAGGAATGTAGTCTTGGCCTTCAGGGCCCCCTTGTCCCTTGGGCCCCTGGGTCTGGGCCCGGTAGGCTCATGCAGTAACCTGTCCCTGGTGAGATCAATACAAATGTGAATCCAGGTCAATCATATACTTCTCTGAAACCAACCTGTCCAGTCAGGAAGCAACAGGGAGTCTATTTTGCCTAATGCTGTGCAAATTTAACAAGCGACATAATAACGAAACAAGTCCCCACAAAAAGAGATATTCTTGCAGGTGGGGGCCACAGCCTGTATCTTTTTTTCATCCTTTTGTCACTGTCCTACCCCTGAAGTTTAAAAAATTAAAAAAAAGTGCATCAACCAGGATCTTTCTGCTCTCACTGTTTTTGTTTTTATGTAACATTTCAGACAAGAGTGTGAATTAAGGAAATTTAGGGGTTTTAGGCCTCACTTGGCTCTTGGGCCCCTGGGCCCCTGGGTCTGGGCCCGGTAGGCTGATGTAGAAATCTGTCCCTGGTGAAAGCAATACAAATGTGAAAGAACGCCCTACAGTACAATAAATGTCAAATCATCAACCAGGTCAATCGTACTTCATAACAGCCTGTCCAGTCAGGAATCAACAGCTAATCCATTTTGCCTAATGCTGTGTAAATTTAACAAGCAATGAAATTAAACATAATAACCAAACAAGCCCCTCAAATATAGAGATATTCTTGCAGGTGGGAGCTACAGCCCATTTATCTTTTCACCCATTTTGGTTGATTTTCTTGGTCACATGCATGTTGTCACTGCCACACCCCCTGGAGGTCAAAAAAGGGGGGGGGTCTGCATCAACCAGGATCTTTCTGCTCTCACTGTTTTAGTTTTTGTAACAGACAAGAGTGAACAAGGGGTGTCAACCAAAATGTTGCTCCTCCCAGGTCAGACGTTTTGGATGGGCTTCGTTCCATTCTTAAAGGTACCATGAGGAAGTGTCACCCACTGAATTGGTTTAGGTAGTGCCAAGATGGTACAGTGGCAAGACTTGCTATTATTTATTTCTTCATCACTTTACTGACTTTGTCACTAGTACTACCACTGTTACGGGTCCTGCGCGCTGTGTGCTTGTGTGCAAGGCATGATCTGTTTACATGTATTCTAACCATTTCGGACTGATACCGGACACGTTCAGTGGTTGGTAAGTGGACGTCCGTGCTGTCGGTGTGTATGCACCGTTTCACAGTTAGCCTACACAATTAGATTGTCACTCAGCAGTCTTAAGTTATCCACCTGTTCACAGGAAAAATATATACTTTCTATTTTTTTTGATGGGTGTTGTTTTGTTAACTAACACATTAGACCTAGTGAGTATTTTCAGAACTGTGACGCTAGTGTTGCTCAACAGCGTCCTCTCATGGTCAGGTAGTGCCAAAGCCTGTGAGGAATTCAGCTACAGTGGTTTACTGAGAGTTTGGTAGCGATTTGTTGATGTTTTTTGTTGATGGGGTGCTGAGTGACCCACTTCCAAAAAAGTTAAAGTTAAATGTAAAAAAAAATGAAATGAAAAAAAAGAGATTTGTGCACCAATGTTTATTTTGCCTGCACAAACGTAGCTACACAAGCGAAGCACAAATGATTCCAACCATTTTCAAGTCGGATGTTGACGGGGTTCTGCGTGACCTACTTAAAAAGTGTAAAAGTTAAATTATTAAAAAAGCAGCCCATTAGGATGCAACAGTTACGGTAATCCATTTTGCCTACTGCTTGTGCAAATTTAACAAGCAATAAAATCAAAGTTCATAACAAAATCGAGCCCCAAATATAGATAATCTGCAGGTGGGGAACATAGCCCATTTCTCTTTTTTTCATCCTTTTTGGTTCATTTTCTTGCTCATGTGCTTACTGTCCCACCCCCTGAAGTAAAAAAAAATGAAAATGTCTGTATCAACCAGGATCATTCTGCTCTCACTGTTTTGTTTTTATGTAGGAGCAGAATTTTTTTCCATTTTTATCTTGTCATTTGGTTGTCCTCAGTGCTTAATTTGAGCCGGATCATGCCGGAACAGGATCCCCCACCTCGTAATTTTGACCCCCCTGTGTTCCGGGACTTATTATGGCTGATCCGGAACCTCTCGTGAATGAATAAAAAAAAAAATATATAGAAAAGGTAACAAGGATAAACCAAAGGCAGTCTTATTGCTGCCTGACGCCCAACTCATAACCTTTAAAATTTAAAAATAGCCTACAGTCGGCTGCACCGTTACAATATGGTAGAGCTGAAGGCAACGCGCACCGACTGAAAAAAAAACTATCGACATATTTTATCGTCGCGACGCACGGGCATGTATGTTAATCATAATTCGACATATTGGATTTCCAATGGAAAACAAAGCCATCTCACAAAACTAGTGTATGAGAGTGTGTTTGTTTGAGTGAAAGGGAGAGGATTCTGAAGTGCTTTTGGGGACTTGTCTGCAAGCATGGAGGAGGCCAAGTTAAAATTTAGCAACATTCAAGACGAAAGTCGCGACCTCCCCACTTTATTGCAGTAGGAGAAGTCCAGCGTTTGCGTGGCTATTTTGGTGGGGGAAGCACAATTGGTAGCCTACTGCTTGTCCCATACATTTAAGAATCATAACTATAGATTTACTAGGCTACATTTCCATCCCTACTATCTGACTAAATGTAGGCTACGTGAAGTTGCCCCTCTCTCGTTGTTTGTTCATATGCGCGGATGAGATGGAAAGCCTGGCTGTGCCAAACATTGTTTAAAAGTTTTCATCAAAATTTTGTCGGCACAAGATTTTGGACATACTAATTTCTAGTGGCACCTGGGCTGCGTTTGGTGCATTGATCAGTCATGTAGCCTAGCGAAAAAGACAGCCTGGTGAGAGGATGAGATCTTCCTCGGCTGGCGAGCGCTCAGCACGTGTGTGCGCGCGTTTCATTCTCTCCCAAGACCCGGCAGTTGCTTACAAGTCAATTTGAGCACGAAAACAGCAAAGACAAGGTGATATTTCATTCTACACGCTCCAAATAATACATTGGTCGGAGGGATTTTCAACCGGACCGCAGCGCGAGCAGATAGTCAGTGTGAAAAGCCAAGTCTACCAGGAAAGTCGTCGCTCGCTTAGAACTACCATCAGTGCGCGAGCCCTGAAAATCGCCGCTCGCTTAACATCAGTACGCGAGCCCTTGAAAGTGAAGTGGCATATCGCAACAGCACATGCGGATTAGCCAAATCATGCAACAAAATCGCCAACAAAGCGTGGATTTAACGTTTAATATGCCTATGCCAACGTTGTGTGAATACGGGAAAAGGATAACAATTGGACAGCCATGCACTGTCCTTTCAATAGGTAGGATAGTAGAAGACCGCTTCGGTTTCGTTTCACCTCATGGGGAAAGCATAATTTCCATGCACTGCATGGAACTGCATTTGACTACTAAGCATAAAGTTAGCGACCAAACTAAAAATATTGGTTGTTGTCATTAGGCTACATCATTTGGCTGTTGTTTAAAATAGCCATTGGATTGCCCTTGTATTAAGGAACAAAAGTATGGATATGAGCTGACATGGGACTCAATGTCGTTAAAATGCAGGGAATTGCATCAAAAAAAAATCCCGTTTTTATTCGTTTGCGTAATAATAGTTTTTCTGTGCATCCCGGGACCTCTGTCCAACTCATCATCGTTGTGATGTCATAGGCCTATGAGTTTTGCGTTCCGGTACCTTGTGATTTACAAATTAAGCACTGGTTGTCCTGCTCCCATGTCAATGTTTTGGATGTGCAGGCTTAAACCTCTTTTCAGGTGGCACAGGAAGAGCACTGCCAGAGCTCTGCAAAAATATCTTTGAAGGCCACTGATGTGCATGTTCCTGCTCAAATGGTCAGACACAGACTTCACGAGGAGGGTATGAGGGCTTGGTGTCCACAAGTTGGGACTATATGGCCAGGCCGTGCAGTCCTAGTGACACAACAGCTTCAGCGTTGCCACCAGTTAGGTCAAGAGTCAATGCAAGTACTAAGCCCATACGACTTTGATGTTGTCGACCAACGTTGACGGAAGCACGTGAGCGAGAACTTGTTGTCACGATGTGGGTGTTATTAAATACAGCGCATTTGCAGTCGGCCACAAATATGAACGAGACGATGAGCTCGTACCGGTTTGCTCTACTAACACACCACGTGTGAGGAGTGGGGGGGCAGGCAGTGAGGAGGAGCTGAAGTGGGGACCTGCGCAAACTTGTGTAGAGGTACAGTTGTGCTCATATGTTTACATACCCCAGCAGAATAAACGCTTTCTTCGCGATTTCTCACAAAATATGAAGGATTACACAAAACCTTTTTTTTCACTCATTGCTAGTGACTAGCTTAAGATATTTATTAGCAATATTCTGTGTTTACTCTTTCAAAAGCATGATCACAACCCAAACTACCCAAATGACCCTGTTCAAAAGTTTACATACCCTAGTTTCTAATGCTGAATATGGCCCTGTTTAACATCAGGGACCGCTCTAAATTGTTTGTGGTAGTTGTGGATAAGGCTCTTAATGTTCTCAGATGACAGAACAGCACATTCTTCCTGGCAGAATGGTTGTTTCCTATAATATTTTTGGGTGTCTTGCTGGAACCTCACATTTGAGGTTTCCCCTGAATGGCTCAATGATTTTGAGATCAGGAGAGTGAGACGGTCGCTCAAAAACTTCATTTTATTCTTTCTGAAGGTAGTGACGGTTTGATTTGGCTTTCTGTGTTGAGCGGTCCCTGATGTGAAACAGGGCCATATTCAGCATCAGAAACTAGGGTATGTAAACTTTTGAACAGGGTCATTTGGGTAGTTTGGGTTGTGATCATGCTTTTGAAAGAGTAAACACAGAATATTGCTAATAAATATCTTAAGCTAGTCACTAGCAATGAGTGAAAAAAAAGGTTTTGTGTAATCCTTCATATTTTGTGAGAAATCGTGAAGAAAGCGTTTATTCTGCTGGGGTATGTAAACATATGAGCACAACTGTATGAGACTAGACCCATATACACACGTGAGTGACTTGTTGACCAACCAGTTCATGGGCGCGTGACCTCGGAGGCAGTCCGCCGACGAGCATTGAAGGGGATAAGCAACTGCAGAGGTTGCAAGATCTGACTGCAGCCGCATGCATCCCGCGATAGTTTGACACCATGTGACATGTCACCTCGTCAACGCAACATCGACGAAATTTCGAAGTTTGACAGGAAATCTAACCGTCATGCAGCATTTTCCATCCAGGGTGCATTGCTGTCTAAATGCGCATGCATGCGTTGACACATGTCGATCGCACCTACTTTCTGAGGTCCCGCAAATACAGGAACTCCTCCCACTTTGATGGGAAGCAAACAATCATTAGCAAACCAAGGGAGGCCATTTGGGAAATGTCGTTTGGGAAATGTTAATTGTTATTGTCAGATTCTGGGGTCTGTTACAGTAACTACTATTTTCATACCATGCTAATTGAGAGGAAGTTTACGGATGACTAAGGCCAGGCTTTGGTATCTGGACCAAAAAAATCAAACCGGACATTTTCAGCCAAGACCGGTCCGCCAGGCATTAAAGGGACACTGTGCAGGAAATGGTCAAAAAAGGTACTGCAACTATGCTGCTTATTGAAATTGGGCTGCCTATTGCCAAATTTGATCTTTACATGAAAGTTTACAAAGTATTAAACAAATATTTTCTGGTATGGTCCAAGTACAGTCATTTTTGCAGCTAAAAATGGCTATTTTTGGAAATTCAAAATGGCGGACCATAGAGAAGATTCCCCTTTTCATGTATGAAAAGTGCTATTTTTCCAGTCTGCTGGTGGTAAGTATTCATGAAAAAGATAGCATTAGTGAATGGGCAGCATGAATTCTGGAAATAAACAACTAAAAATCTCACACAGTGTCCCTTTAAGAGAGACAATAAAAACCACTACAGGTCTTCAACTCACAACATCACAACCTTCACCATGGGATGCAGGAACAAGTGCAGGGTTGCCAGATGTGACTGATTTCCAGCCCAAAGAAAATGCTGAAAAACCTCCTGAAGGCACTATTGTACATCACACACTATCTAAACTAAACTCTATTGATTTCTATGGCCATAAATCAACAGGAAAACCCAACCAATACCATTTGTTTGGGCAGATGCCCTGTGTGCCCTGTGGCCAGTCTAGCCCAGACTTCAGGGTATCTGTATCAGGCTTCAGGAGGGAGGTTTTACTGACGAACAGCCAAACTCTGCTGGTTGGCATCTGTTACACTTGCATTTCTTCACATATAATCCTTTTCTGCCTACTGTCCCCACAGAGACACAGTTATAGCCATATTACACCCACATCGGGCCTTGAAATGTACTTTTAGATGTTACATCTATTTAATCTACTTGCTAAAAATGGATCAGATATTAATAGGCCTGTGCTTAGCCCACCATATTCAGCTTTTGCAGTTGTTCTATTCTGGCACATACAGTATCAGACGAAAGACAGCATTATATGAATACATACACAAACAGTGAACATTTATTTGAAATATAATAACCATCCATTACAAAGTACAGTGTCCCACATTCACAGTCTGACACTTAATCAGGGTTCACAACAGTTGATTGAAACAATTAGACCAGTTTATGTTTGAAGAACAAAAATTTGAACTGTGCAGTAATTAAAATTTACTCTTATCTTCTCCTTGGGTTTGTAAAAAAAGTCTAAACTATGAAAAACAAATACTTTCTTGACAAAGGGAGAGAAGTGAGATGTAGTGACCGCCACAAGGGTTGTGAGTGAATTCTTCAAATGTAGTGCTCAAAGAAATCTGGCTCTTCAATATAGTTTTCAAATAAGACTGACTCTTCCATGTAGTGTCAATGTAGTGTTCAAATAAGCCTGGCTCTTCAATGTAGTGTCAATGTAGTGTTCAAATAAGCCTGGCTCTTCAATGTAGTGTCTATGTAGTGTTCAACTAAGCCTGGCTCTTCAATGTAGTGTCAATGTAGTGTTCAAATAAGCCTGGCTCTTCAATGTAGTGTCAATGTAGTGTTCAACTAAGCCTGGCTCTTCAATGTAGTGTCAATGTAGTGTTCAAATAAGCCTGGCTCTTCAATATAGTGTCTATGTAGTGTTCAACTAAGCCTGGCTCTTCAATGTAGTGTTCAACTAAGCCTGGGTCTTCAATGTTCTCTGAAAAATTACCGAACCTTGCGGGGACCCGTGCTGAAAGTTATGGGGAGTAATTAACAAAATATACAGTATGTCTACAGTAAATGTAACGTATATGCCTCAGTCTATTTTCTTACAAAAATATCACGCTTTCAGTTTTACTCTCTTTTTGTACATATGCATGGGTCAGAATTTGCGTGGAGCTGTGCATATTATACTGCCAAGTCCACTTTAAATAAATACCAAAGCTTCCGGAGAACTTGACGTGCACACTCTTTTGTACGTACAGACCAGTTATAAATCCAGCCTCAGGAGAAATTCTCTAGCCAGTTCTGCACTTCTGTGCTGTTGATGGTGTGTGTGAATCAGCTCTTTAACATGACTGATGGGCAGACCATGGGCATCGGGATCCTCTGGACTGGGATGGCAACTCACATGTGGACCCTCTGGACTGGAATGGCAACCAGAGGTGGAAGAAGTACTGAAGTTGTGTACTTAAGTAAAAGTAGAAGTACCCTGCGAAAAAATTACTCAAGTGAAAGTAAAAGTTGTTTACCAAAAACGTACTTAAGTAAAAGTCCTAAGTACTAACTTTTAAATGTACTTTTCAGTACAAAAGTACAAGTAGGCCTACACGCGCACTGGCTGTCTTTCTCCATGTCTACCTACTTGATACAATAGGAAAAATTGTCTGCAACGGTTTTCGGTTCCATTTGAACATGACTATGGAGTCCTGTTAATGTTTTTAAAAGTATATTTTCTATCTGGGTGTCAATTTGGAAGAGGGGCTTGGTCCCACCTCCCTGCCCGCAGCTGAGGCTACTGAAATATCCACGAAACACAACAGGAAAACCTAGGATAAATGTAACTAGTAACAAAGTCTTCTCCTAGAAATGTAAGGAGTAGAAAGTACAAGTAATTGTCAAAAAATGTACTTGAGTAAAAGTAAAAGTCTGCATTTTTATTTTTACTCAAGTAAGTACAAATTCCAGAAAAAACTACTTAAGTACAGTAACGAAGTAAAAATACTTAGTTACGTTCCACCTCTGATGGCAACTCACATCTGGACCCTCTGGACTGGGATGGCAACTCATACATGAAGGTCATTGGGACGGCTGTGAACTATGCAGTTGCTCCTGCAGGGGTAGAGGGTGCATCATCACTATATAAAGTACAGTTTGAAGTTTGATGACTGGGGCTAAAAATAATTTTTGATTTTTTTAAAAACTTTCATACAGTGCTTTTTCAGACACTCACAGACACGCAATGACACAAAGCATAGCAGGAACATTAAGTTCACAAATCCCAGATATGTACTGTATAGCATTTCAGGATTTCAGGCCAGTGAGTGTACTATTTCAGTGAACGGTAAAAGTACATGCTGCAAATATTGTCACATAAATGGCAAATTGCATTTGTCCCCCTTTGTCTTGTCTTTACTTCTATTCAGCTTTCACACCATTACAGTATATTGGGCCAATCCTCTTCCAAACTATGGTAAATTGTGCATAAAAACAAGATATCAAGTCTACCAACTGCTATGTTCTCAGTATATAGCTTTACCTTCATTGTTGTGGCTTCTGAAATTACAGTCTCCAGTCTGTCCTCTAGATCTGTCAAAGTGAAAAACTTGTTTAGGGCTAACGTTTACAACTGAGAGCAGAGCGGCTCCTTGTCACAAAGTAGTGATTCTATCTATTTAAACTCCTCCACACATGACCTGGAGTCCACACTCTTTATTTAAGGAACATCTCATGAGTGCCACGTCAACAGCTTATGTCACGGATGACATGTTATATTTTTGAGCTGTGAAGGCAACCGAAGGTGTAATGCCCACATTGGACTGATGGTATAAAGGCATTAACAGTACAGGCCTCTGATATATTACCCCATGTCACAGTGAGTGTCCGAAAACATGACACACTAAATCACACTAAATACAGGTTTGCTCATCACATATGGGCAATAATTTCCCTTGCATCAATACTCAATTAATCAATATTGACTGTTACCTGCATAGAGAGATGTACCAAGATAAATACAGTATATGCACAATTTATTCTGATTAAAACCAGTTGATTATATACTATTAAAATTGTGACAAATTGGAGGTCATAATATAAAGAACAAATAAATACTTTTTTGATCATCTTTGATGGTCTTCTCCAGGAGAATCTTTCCAGATGGTGTAGCTACAAATTAAGAATGAATATACAGTTAATCATTAATTTAATTCAGAAAGTTATGATGTATGCCTGCAATCCATAGTGTTATGCAGTAGGCCTATGTGTATGATGTTATTTACAGTTTATTAACTAATTGGTTACCCATAAATATCAATTAATCAAGTTCTTGTACCTTCTTTCACAAACTTGCTTTGTTTATCAGCAAACTGTTCCCGCAGTTTTCTCAATTCACCTATAGGGATACATTTACAGTTGCTTTATTCACAGGGTGTCTGTGAAGATTGCCTTTTACTCTGGTCATCTTAATCAGAAGAGTTGTTTATGTAAGCTACTGGACAAAAAGAATTCCATGACAACTTAAATCTTTCAGCAACCTAGTAGCTTACAAAATATTCTTTAGAAGTTCAACGATTCAACAGTGTGTAACTTTACATGGCATTGCCTTAAAATATTCATCCATGTGTCATCATAAAAAGTAACATGGCTGCAAACTACAACCCTGGGGTGCATTTCTCAAAAGAGAAGTTGTTAGCCTGTTAGCAACTTTGGTAGTTGCCAATGAGAAGATGCATTGAAAACAGCAATGTACCTAATGTAGTAAGCAACTTTGGTTTTGAAAAATGCACCCCTGCTGGTTAAGTATTCAAGAGGACATAATATAAAGACATACATTTCCCAAATATTCTTCTCTAACTACCATATTGGCAAAATACCTCACTTAAAGGGGTATGCCACTATTTTGGGGCTTAATACAGTTAAAATCGTTGGCTGGGGTTTATAAAGGTGGTAAAGTGTCTTATTTTTCATGTAAGCAATGCTACACGGATCCATTGACTTTCACTAGCTTAGCGACATATTCCCTCTTTTAACTTGTCTTAAAGCAAGACAACGCTTAGCATGAAAAATAAGACACTTTACCACTTTTATAAACCTCAGCCAACGATTTTAACTGTATTAAGCCCCAAAATAGTGGCATACCCCTTTAAATCACACATTACAAAGGGCAAGTTATGAGATGAATGACCCCTAATTCTTTCTTATTGGTGAATTACTTGCAGTCTTCCTCCTCTACTGTTCTTTATACCGGTATGTATCTTAGTTCTTTACATAGAGAAAAACTTTACCCATTTCAGCAGTCAGACTGCCATGTAGTTTATCATCCACTGCCCTCCCCATATCTGTCAATGAAATCACAGTTATACAGTCACAGTCATCTTTCATACACAACAGTAAAACACACAGGAACTCATTGCCTTTCTGTCCTGTCCTGTCATAAGTGTAGAACTATCAGCAGCAGATTAAAATGCAACTTGGGAAAAAAAGAATCACCTAAACAATTCAGCCAACAAATAGCCTAATGTAATGTAATGTTTGTTCGATGTTATTCTATGCATGTCAACCACTGTAGATTTTTGGTAAGACTCTAGAGCAGACGTGGGCAAACTCAGGCCCGGGGGCCACATGCGGCCCCCTGAGCCATTTCATGTGGCCCCCAAAGCCTTTCCCAGAAATACAACTTTTAAATCCAAATTCTGAAGGTTACTAAACATTTTTAAAATGCTAACAAAAACAAGACTCTTGCGAATTTAAGATGAACCAAAGACAGACTTTTTCTAAATACATTTAATTACAATGTGCAGATACATCATTGCTGTCAAGTTATTTCAGCGTACACTATGTATATCACTGACACAAGTTGTCTGTGTCAAATTGTCTGGCATCCGGCCCTTCGGTCAATATTGTAAACCCAATGCGGCCCCCAGGCAAAAATAATTGCCCACCCCTGCTCTAGAGGGCGCTACTGTAACATCTTAATATACGCCTCTGATCTGTCTCAGAGCCGTATACTCTGATCTGTCTAAAATGGTAAAGAAATATTCAAAGATGCATGCTGCTCTGTTAATTTAGTTGGTTGGCCGTCAAAGCAAAAAGGCAGTAACTATACAGAGCAACAAACAGTGCAGTGTAAGTACATTTGGGTCGGTTATTGACATGTGACAGTTTTGTTACTTTTTTTTTTTTTGCATCAATCATTTTATTTCACTTGAAGTTTTTTTTAGATTTCTGTCATTGAAATCATAGTAACTCATTTAAAAAAATGCAGCTACTGCTTTTTGCTTGTAGGGCAGTATTGATCTGCAAGTTATTAATTTATTTAAAATGTATGATTTGCTGATAAAATATAGATAGCGTCCATTGCAAATTAAAAAAGAAAAAGAAAAAGAAAAAGAAAAGGCGTGAACCCATATATTGCATTATATCTGTATAATACTGATAATATTTGTGTGTGCAAAAGAGCTATCAGCATTCATACTGTGGGGTCATTCCACGCCAAATCTCCGAATCATCCCGCACGACCATCTCAGATTTGGCAGAAAAAAATCAAGGAGGTTCACAAACGTCCCAATAGGAAAAGTGCAAAATTAAAGCTATCAACTCCTCATAGTTTTGTCATTAAAAATGTTTTTGTCAGGTACCCCCCTGACTCGTTTGGAACAGACTTGTCAGAGAGCCCACTTTCAGAGTGTTGTATCTAAAAAACTACTGTAAGTAGGTCCTTGTGAATTTCAAGGGGTAACATTTGGAACATGTACTTGTGAAATGTGGATTTTCACACATCCTCTTGTCATTTACCACCGTTTTCTGGGGGCTTAAAGTTGCTTGAAAAATTCTCACCTTTGAATTTGTGGGCATCTTTGAAGGACTGTGGTAAGTGCAGTTTTAAAGACAGAAGTTTGATATGGACAATGTATGTTCCCAACCATTCTGTGCATGTTGTGTTGGAAGACTGATCTTCTGCGATTAACAGTTTAGAAGATATGAAGTCTTTAAACTGGAAAAACTGAAACTTGGTGCCATCTTTGCCACGTTATTAAAAAAAAATGTCACGACTCACCACCATATTATCAACAGTTTTGGAAAGATTAGATGTCTGTTCTTAACATATCCAAAAACTGGGATGGTATTCCGCCTCATTTGGTCACAATGATTTTTTAAAAACCCACTGTTGTGTGACTTCCACTGCTCCTATGAAAACCTGATATTGGGGGGCAACTTTGCCATGCTATACCAAAACAATGACAGCAATCACCACAATGAACTGAACAGTTTTGGAAAGATAGGATGTCTGTTTGTAACATATCCAAAAACTGGGATGGTGTTCTGCATCAATGTCTTGTAATGACTCTTGAAAAACCCCTTTGCTGTTACATCAGCAGCTCCTGTGAAAATGCCTAAGTCACATGAATTACCAGGGGCGGAGCTATAGGGGGACAAGCAGGGCATTTGTCCAGGGCCCTCCTGAATTTGTGGTAGGGGCCATAATCATGACCTTTGCAGACTTTTGGGTGCCAATCTATTTGGGCTGACACTGTGAATGACAGGCAGTTTGACTTGGACATTTTTGATACAAGAAATGTGACTTGAGTATTTTGAAGCACACAATAAGAAACAGTTGAGTGATTTATATACCATTATTATTTTTCTTTTTCTTTTAGCTTTTAGGTAACTACATTTTTGGTAACTAAATGTTCGTGAATTAAAGGTTATGGCCATGTGTTTAAACCTCAACACTGTAGGAATTAACATTTTGCTATTGCACCGTAAAGTAAGTCTTGAATTGCAGTAGTGATAAATTAATTGAATCATTCTGATTTGTAAAGTAGCATTGTTAACACACAGTCTTGATACAGGATGTTTGCCAAACTTTATTATAGCATATGATTTCTTAAACAAATTTCTTTTAGCTGCAAAGATATTTAGATAATTTGCTTCGATACATTTCAGATTTCCCATCACTTCTGCAACTTTGCTGTGTTAGTAGAAGTGCACATTACTTGATCCAACATATAGACCTTTGCCATGAAGCAATACAATGCGCTAGGTTCCTCGGTCATGGTTAGGACTGGGGCGGGGCCAAGTTCTATGAAGAGGTCACCTTTGTCATGGTTTTTTTTGGGGGGTGGGACACTTTTATTATGGAGAAGAGAAAAAAAACAGTGATGATACAAAAGGAGGAGACTGTTCGTAAGGAGGTAACCTGACTAAACAGCTGTCCTGCCCCTCCAATCACCATGACTGAGCTACCCTGAGCATGGTGCTAGACCACTGCAATACTGACTGAATGTTCGTTAAGGGTAAATTCTGCCCCAGAGTTGAGCAGGTTATGTATTAATGTTTAAAGTTCTACATTAACCCTGATGCAATTGCATAAACAGACATACATGTATACATGGAGTGAAACACAAATCAAATGTAGGAAGATAAAAAGTTATACACAGTTGTGCTCATATGTTTACATACCCCAGCAGAATAAACGCTTTCTCTGCGATTTCTCACAAAATATGAAGGATTACACAAAACCTTTTTTTTCACTCATGGCTAGTGACTGGCTTAAGATATTTATTAGCAATATTCTGTGTTTACTCTTTCAAAAGCATGATCACAACCCAAACTACCCAAATTACCCTGTTCAAAAGTTAACATACCCCAGTTTCTGATGCTGAATATGGCCCTGTTTAACATCAGGGACCGCTCTAAATTGTTTGTGGTAGTTGTGGATAAGGCTCTTAATGTTCTCAGATGACAAAACAGCACATTCTTCCTGGCAGAATGGTTGTTTCCTATACTATCTTTGGGTGTCTTGCTGGAACCTCACATTTGAGGTTTCCCCTGAGTGGCTCAATGATGTTGAGATCAGGAGAGTGAGATGGTCGCTCAAAAATCTTCATTTTATTCTTTCTGAAGCTAATGACGGGTTGATTTGGCTTTCTGTGTCGAAATATTGTCATGTTGGCACCGTTGGAATTTCAATTCAGAAATGCAATATGAGGAGTTTGGTTGGAATCAAGCCAATGGGCAAGGGAATCATTGCATTGCAATTATCATGGCAAGGGAAATTGTTTAGGAAGCACAGGACAACCAAAAAATAACTTCAGGTGAAATATAGGACAACATGAAAAAATGTTGGCACTTGAGGAAAGATGGGCTGTTGGGGGTTGCCAGGAGAAAGCCATTACCACAAAAATGCAAACATGTTATTTTGCATATGATACACCAAATAGCACAGTGAGAAGCATCAAAATGCCTGTGACAAAGTCATTTGGAAAAATGAGATCAATATGGAACTTTTTTAGGCCACTATTAACAGTACCATTTGGAGAACAGTCAATGGAGCCTATGATGAAAGTTACACCATACCCTTCTGTGAAACATGGTCATGGACCACTGATTTCATGGGGACATTTGAGTTACAAATGCATTATACTTTTGATCCATACTCGCAGAATGATGAATACATTGCCCTGTGAAAAATACTGGAGGAAACTTGGCACACATCAGCCTTGAAACTGCACATGGTCCATTGTTTGGACATGCCAACATGACAATATTTCAACACAGAAAGCCAAATCAACCCGTCACTAGCTTCAGAAAGAATAAAATGAAGTTTTTGAGCGACCATATCACTCTCCTGATCTCAACATCATTGAGCCATTCAGGGGAAACCTCAAATGTGAGGTTCCAGCAAGACACCCAAAAATATTATAGGAAACAACCATTCTGCCAGGAAGAATGTGTTGTTCTGTCATCTGAGAACATTAAGAGCCTTATCCACAACTACCACAAACAATTTAGAGCGGTCCCTGATGTTAAACAGGGCCATATTCAGCATTAGCAACTAGGGTATGTAAACTTTTGAACAGGGTCATTTGGGTAGTTTGGGTTGTGATCATGCTTTTGAAAGAGTAAACACAGAATATTGCTAATAAATATCTTAAGCTAGTCACTAGCAATGAGTGAAAAAAAAGGTTTTGTGTAATCCTTCATATTTTGTGAGAAATCGTGAAGAAAGCGTTTATTCTGCTGGGGTATGTAAACATATGAGCACAACTGTATACAAACGATCCAAAATAGTCCGCTGCAGGCCTCAGAACTGCATTAAAGTTGGTAAACAAGTTATTAAAGATTGTTATGAATTATAATAAAAAGCATTGAAATGTGGTGATAGTCAGGATGTACTTGTTTCAAGATCTACGGGGATGTTTCAGTGATTCAACATTTCATCACTTTATTCCGGTATTTGGTTTTCAGTGCCTAAAGATGAAGTTTACACACGTCTATAACCTTTGATTTACTGAAATGTAGTTACAGAAAAAAACCTCTGTCAACAGCCACTTTTACTTTTTTGACGTATTATATTGAGTGTGTCGAAAATGTTCAAGTCAAATATCTTGTATCAAAAATGTCTGACTCAAATTGCTCAAGTCATTCACAGTGGCGGAACAATTGCACATAGGGCCTCATGGCAAATACTGGTAGATAGGGCCCCCATGTAGCCTGCAAAGATCAGAGCAGGGGCCCCACCTCAATAGAGCAGCAAGCTGCAGATGTCAAACAGCCGTTTTTACAAGTCCATTCTTAAAAAATGAGACAGAGCACCAGCCCAGTTTTTGGATATGTTAAAAACAGACATTGAGTCTTTCTAAAACTGTAAATGTCATAGTGGTGAGTTCTGTCATTTCTTTTGTATAACATGGCGAAGATGCCACTATTATACATTTTTCATAGGAGCTGTGGAAGTCACACAACAGTGGGTTTTTGAAAAATCATTGTGACCAAATGATGCAGAATACCATCACAGTTTTTGGATATGTTAAGAACAGATATCTAATCTTTCCAAAACTGTTGATAATATGGTGGTGAGTCGTGACATTTTTTTTAATAACATGGCAAAGATGGCACCAAGTTTCAGTTTTTCCATTTTAAAGACTTCATATCTTCTAAACTGTTCATCGCAGAAGATCAGTCTTTCAACAAGTGTTGCCAATTTAGCGACTTTGTCGCTAGATTTAGCGACTTTTTGCCACCTCTGGCGACAAAAAAAATCATCTAGCGACTTAGCGACTTTTCAGGCTCAATCTGGCCGAATCTAGCGACTATTTCGCTTGTCTTGTGAGAGGCAAATCAGTGTCCCTCCCCACGACACCAGATGCATTTCCAGAGGCGGCGGGTAGAGACAGACGTGACACATGACGCACCACGGTGTGGCAGCGTTTGTGATACTCGCAGGAATTCTCATGCGCGTACATCTGCTTGTATGAGACTACGGCAAGCGATATGGGACAAAGATATGGCAGGAACCGAATGTCAACATAAACCGAGATTACACAATCTTCGATATGGTCACCAAATGTTTTGGGACTGTCATTTATGTTATGCCTACACTTTGGAATTAGATCAGAGTCTTGTGGTTACACAGGTTTATTTAACTTTACTCGGTCTACCCTACAAGCATATGACAAATTTAAATGAGCACTAGCAGGCTGGCCGCACCGACCGCAGTGAATCTCGGGCACATTGCGACAAAAAACTCATCTAGCGCCTTTAGCGACTTTTTGGTGCATGTGGCGACTTTTTAAAACGTGCATTTTCAGTGACATGAATTGTTTTTCCACATAATTCTGACTCTGCGCCGCCGTCAGAAGCGTTTCCCACGGTTAAGCGGGGCTGCAGATAAGCTCTGATCTCCAAAAAGTAGCTAGCACCGCCCATTTGTACTGTGGACGAAGGCATGTGGGCACGTTTTCTGTAGATCAGCGCGCCGTGCGTGACATTGTGACGTCATACGTAACGTCATGACGTCATCTAGCGACTTCTAGCGACTTTTCAGCAAGCCCATAGCGACTTGGGCTGATTTTCTTTTGGCAACACTGCTTTCAACACAACATGCACAGAATGGTTGGGAACATACATTGTCCATATCAAACTTCTGTCTTTAAAACTGCACTTACCACAGTCCTTCAAAGATGCCCACAAATTCAAAGGTGATACTTTTTCAAGCAACTTTAAGCCCCCAGAAAACGGTGGTAAATGACAAGAGGATGTGTGAAAATCCACATTTCACAAGTACATGTTCCAAATGTTACCCCTTGAAATTTGTACGGACCTACTTATAGCAGTTTTTTAGATACGGCAATCTGAAAGTGGGCTCTCTGACAAGTCTGTTCCAAACGAGTCAGGGGGGTACCTGACAAAAACATTTTTAATGACAAAACTATGAGGAGTTGAGAGCTATAATTTTGCACTTTTCCTATTGGGACGTTTGTGAACCTCCTTGATTTTTTTCTGCCAAATCTGAGATGGTCGTGCGGGATGATTCGGAGATTTGGCGTGGAATGACCCCTTGATTAGGTCAAACTCTGACGATGAACAAAGGATGCNAAACTAAAAATACAAAGTAATTCATTGCTACTGATCCCAAAACTATTGCTGATTCTTTTTGAGAATGGAAATCTTCTACTGCAGTAAATAAAACTAAAACGGTAATAAAGCACCTAGGAAATGACTGTTTTCCCTCCTGGTAGTGTTTACTATTTTCCATTTCCATAATGGCTATGATGTCTCTTCTTAACACTGGATTTCTACTGTTGACTTACCATCCAGTCTGTCTTGTATAGCCTCCTCTTTGACTTTAGCCTGTAATTGTAGTTCTGTCGGAACAAAAACACTATTGTTGAGGCTGTACAAACAACATCTTTTAAACTCAATTGTTTTAGCGTCAAGCTCTTATCGTGATTGTGATGCCGGTCAATATGGAAAAATATGCAGTGCTCCAAGTTGAAAATTGATGCAATTCACTTTGTCACAGGTTTGAAAATAAAAAAGGAGGATGCAAAGAACACTGGGAAACACAATGGGAAAAGAGATCAGGTCTGTACTTAAAGATATACACCCTCTTTTATGCATGTTTATCCACATTATTTAAAACCATTTACCTTTTTCAGCTAATGTTTCTTCCAGTTTCTTCTCCCGTCCTGTCAATGAGAGTAAGGGCAAAGACACAGTAAGTTGTACTAACCTGGAAGAAATTGGGATGTGCATACTATGGAGTATTTAACCACTTGCAAAGATCCGGGTGTTCATGGAATTATTTGCTATACCCAGAGTTTCACACTGATAGGGCTTTCAGGCCGACCAGAATGGAGCTGGTGCCGGTGCCTGCACCAGTTACGTTCCACACTAAAGTGCTTATCTGTGAACTGGCTGCGTTTTTACTGGGCTCTGAACTTTTTCAGCGTGTGACTGTGTTACCCGGATGAACCTGCTGACGGCCACGCTGTCGTCACGGTTCGCAGAGAAAAACCTAGTATTTTGCGGTTTGCATTGCAAACCAACTTTGGTTCTCGAACGCTAAAATATGTGCCGTGAACACGATGGCCGGTTCGCAATTAGGTGCGGGAACCGGCACCGGCACAGTTCTCAATCTGCCTGAATGCGCTATGAGAGCATTCACAAAGTTACTGTTACAGTAAGTCACATGATGTATCTATCATGTTTAGCTATTATATTGATCAGTTTTTTAATATATTCCAGACAGAAGCAAGGTTTGGTTGTTGCTTGTAGCTCACATTACCTTTTTCGTCCTCTAGCTGACTTTCCAAACTCCTCAGTTTATCCACCAAGGCTGTGAAGTAGAATTAATGGTTAATATCAAATGTACAACAAACCTGAAACCAGCAGCACATGAAGACTACAGCTACAGGTTTGAAATGTAGCTTCTGAAATGATTGTGCATGCGTAGCGCTGTGCATAGCAATGTTCCACTGCCGCCTGTTTATGTCTCCTGAATGCCAATTTGTGAAAAACAGGATCATGACATGATTAGCGGTCCTGAACGTAGAAATCAGGGATGCATTTGGAAAGCATAGTTGTTAGCAGTTAGCAATTTCGGTGGTTACCAATGGGAAATTGCATTGCAACCATCAAAGTAGCTAACATAGTTAGCAACTACGCTTTCCAGAAATGCACCCCAGGTTGTAATGCCATGGGGTTACATAATGGGGTTGCCATGTGGAAACAAAGTTAGTTTACTTGATACCAGTGTCATACACATGGCATGACAGTGTCATAATATTGTCAAAACACTGTCATGATACTGTCATGGACAAGACGTAAACATTGTGCCAATGTCATAAATGGTTTATGGTCATGTAAAGTTGACATTGTCATTACCATAACTGAATGTCACTTATTGGATAGAGTCATAACATATTCATGACATTGACATAATGTTTATGACACGTGCATGACTGCGTTAGGATACTGCTATGACACGGTCATGCCATGTCGCCGATGTCAAGTAAGTGTTATAGAAACATCTTATGAGGACAACCTACATTCATTTAGTCTGTTTAACCCCAAACATGTACCCATGCTTCTTAGAAATAATGGTAATGTATTCAGAATAAACAGTTCATTCACATTAACAGACCTAAAGTGGAAGGAGTCAGAAAGATAATGAAGCATAAATGAACCATTGGGCTGCTGACTTAAAACATGAAATACTGTGGCTATGTCCTACTTGTTTTTTCTTTCTTCTCCTTGTCCAGTTCCTGCTGCAAATCTGTCGATTTCAATTAAGAACAGCAATAAGAATCATTCAATCATACATTTAAGCTTATTTTCAGAAAATGTACCAATGCATCATCTGTAAAAGGATGTCATGACACATCAAGCTGCTTTCAGGGGTACCAGACAGTTGCCTGGTCGCACATATCCTAGTGACTTTACATGTCTGTAAGGGTATTGTATAGGTACTCTAGGTGTAATTGTCTATGTCCACACCTAATTTCTATGTCTATGTTGGCATGGGAAAGTAAGAAACGTAGGCCCAATTTAAATTCTTTGTATGACCAGTGCATGTAAAGAAATTGACAATAAAACCGACCTAACTTGACTCAAGTGGAAGTCAATAGCAATTAGGCTAATCAGACAGCTGATTTTATTTCCCAGACTGTTACCCCAAAACTACCCTGCCTGGCCTGGCATTCTTCTGCTTACTTCTCATTCTCTATGGGGTTACCTATGGGGCCTGGTATTCTGAGTAGAGCCGATGGGCAGTGACCTGGCCACCACTGCTGACCCACCAAAAACACGTGTCAAAATATGCCAATAGGACCATCATTAAATATGCAGAGGACTCTGTCATTGTAAACTTGCTACAGAAGAACAAAAGAGGTCATGGACCATTAATAGAAGATTTTGTCCAGTGGTGTGAGGAATCTTATCCAAAGGATAAGCACAATCCTAAAAACAAAGGATAGGCACATTGATTTTCCAATGTTTGAGGCCACTACTACAGTATGAAAGGTCAAACAGTGGAACAAATGACATCCTATAAATACTTAGCTAGCAGTTAACATTGAGTCCTATGAGACCAGTTAGCCGCCAACTGGACTCAATGTTAACTGAGAAGCCGGGGAACTTCCTCTGAACAGAGCCATACCGCCAAACATAAAGTGTCTGCATTCTGAAATAAAGCTTCTGAAATATATCTCTGTGTCTCGTCTCATTTTTGACAAGAGTAGTNGTGACAGAACTNTAATGCATTACTTTATAGTGTAACGTAGTAATGTAAGGCATTACAGGGAAGAAAATCTATAGTATTTACTTAGTTGCAATGCTAGTATCTTAAGTTAAAATGCATTGTACTGTAACCTGGATTTTAAAGGTGTGGTGGGTCAGAAAGAAGCTATTCCTGAACCTGGTAGTTTTTAGTCTGCATGCTGCCAAAACACCTCCTGGACGGGAGGTGAAAAAGTCATGACTCATGAGCTTGATTTACACTGTAAATCTTAGGCCAACAGTTATTTTGGCAAAAGTGACTGAAGTAATACAAAAGTAGAGTAATGCCTTACATTTTGAATTTTGTCATAATGTCATGTAATGGATCATTTTGAAAAGACACTAATATGTAATCAGTAATTTAACAGTTTTTTAGTAACTTGCCTTACACTGATTATAACTAAATAAAACGTTTTCTAGGTCAACAGCAGACAACCCTATCCAGACATGAGAGTATGACTGAAGATGATGTTAAATTGACTGATCTCCGGAACTGAATTTCTACAATAAATAGTTATTGTGTGAGCAGAGCTATAACTACTGTGATAAACTGTTCATATTTATTGCTGAGTGGGTTTACCTTGTTTGTCCTGTTGTAGTGTTTGTATTACACTTGCCTTACTATTCACATCCTTCTCCAGTGCTGGAAAACACAATACCAATGAATTACACATGATAATGGCACATTATGGCATTTGCAAAGAAGCATTTTAATTAACAGACTACATGCTGTACACAGAGTATATCACTGAATGACTTTTAACTGGTTAAACCTTGCACATACCAAGAGTATGGTATAGGTCAAATGAAATCTAACTGCCCTGCAAAATGTCCAGTATACTCTAAGGCAAGAGTCCTATAGTATTAATGTTTATTGAAGGGACTAACACTGTCTGATGCACTTGATTATTTCAGTAATGCCAGTTATCATATACAGGTGAGTAATGATGAGGGCAGGGCACCTTTATTGGCTTCTTCAAGTGTCTTCACTTTATCTGTAGCTCTGGTCAGCTGCAAGTTCAGGTCTGCCAAAAAACACATAAAAACAGGGGTCATTACTAAGACCATAATTAATCTTCAGTGTCTTGTCCCTAAGGTGGTTCTCTAGGTCTACCCAACGAAGATCATTCCAAACGAAGACTCTAGACGTGTCTAAGTTAGACAACCGTGTTGCAACGCAGTTGCCATGGTTCCTACAACATAACAGACAGTAAAAGATTTTTTAAAAGTACCCTACCCTAACGGCAGATGAGCGGGATAACAACCTTCGAGGTCGACAGGTTACACAAAGTTAATGATTTGGCGGAGGCAACTCCGTCTCCGTGCTGCGCATGTCGCCAGAGTTCGCAGCCGCCGCCTCGCCATTAACTTTTTGGAACCGGTCACCTCGTAGGCCATTATACCTTACTTAAAAGGAACAAAGAAGTGAAGAGAATCAAACACAGTGACAGTATATAATCAAGAGTATTAACAATGTTAACGATGTTAAGAATTTCATTAGCAGGCAGGCAACAATGGTGAGCTTTGCCAGTTTACATAAACCTGTAACAACATCATAATTTCTTTGTTGTTTGTGTTGAGTGCTTTTTTACCATGCGCCTTACCTTCCACCTCAGTCTCCAGTGCTGCCAAAACAAAAACATTCATTAAAGCCACGTCAGTAAGTCCTAAAGTGCAAATGTGTGTTGAGGTCAGTGAGCCAGCCCAACTGTATCTACTACAGAGGATCTATCACCAACATCTACAGAGGTGAGGTGCTGTGTTTAGATGATATCAGGTACTACTTATTGAGTTTTAATGTCATGTCATTTTCCAACAGGCTGAGCCACCTGAGGAGAAGCCATCAAGCTTCAACCACTTAGTCACAGCAGATTGAAATAATTACTAATAGCCCTAAAATTCAGTTCTACAGGTCTACCGTAACAATGGAAGTGAGTGTATGCAGTTATAAACACCACTCACCATCTATCTGTTTTTCTGCTGCTGCTTGCTGTGCCTTTTGTCTACGTTGATTCCCCAGACCTACCAACATTGACACACGAACACAAGTCATAATGCACAATGAAAGTACTGTAGCTGTGGAGCACCATCTGTGGAGACTCTAGGCTAGAGGTTCCCAACCTATGGGCCGGGGCCCACTGGTGGGCCCTGAAGGTATTCCAAGAGGGCCTTGAAATCATTTTCCAAATTTGGTGTGTGTTGCTGTTGATTTATTTGAGTTTTATTCTTAATTGGGTCAGACGTGGGCCCCGAACATTTTTGACAGTTTCGAGTGGGCCCCAAGTGGAAAAAGGCTGGGAACCCCTGCTCTACGCAAAAAGTCTCAACCAAGGATTCATATACTGCAGAAATCATAATGCAGTAAACCCATGAAAGGAACTGTGGAGCACCACGTCGGGTGGCTCTGTAACCAGTCTCTACCAAGAATTCTAGAGTAGATTGTCGTCCAGAAAATACAGTGTGTTGGTGATGGGGTAATACTGGAGTACTACACCATGATTGCCAGTGTGATCAGGTTGTCAAATAGTGGTCATCAAAACAGCTAACAGAAAGTTGCATGAATATCTGTCATCATGGTTATGGATACTAAATCAAAGATGAAATGCACTTGATTATTTCAGCAATGACAGTTATCACCTTTATTGGCTTTTTCAGGTCTTTTAACCTCATCATCTTTTGCTTTGGTCAGCTTTGTGTTCAGTTCTGCCAACATAAACAGAGAAGAACAAGGGTCATTACTAAGGCCATAGTTCATCTATTTTCAACGTGAAACATTTGATGTTAAATATATATTTTCCAAAGTGCTTGCTGCATGACTACTTGCAATGAGCTGCATGACTGTTCGTCACCACAGTTATGAACACTAAAGATGAAATGCACTTTGCAATCAAATGAAATGAATTGCAGCAATGCTTTTAATTGACTGATCTCTGGAATTTAATATCTATACTTAATGGTTATTGTGTGATGGAAGTGCTTGTATACTATAATGAGTCTTACCTTTCACATGGCTTTCCAGTGCTGCCAAAACAATAATATTCATGAAAGCCTTGTCAGTACACACAAGGCTAATGGAATTTTTAGAAGACAATTCCTCCTTAATACATTTTCAATCATACATTACAAATGTCTTCTGCGTAACAGATGAGCTAGTTCCATGGTGATCGAAACATTACTTGTTTTAATTAAATACATTTTGGGGACTGCACATAGGCCTACTCAAAGCCAAGGATTCTATAAACAAGAGTAATAACACAATAAACACACTGGCCCTCATTTATCAAACTTGCGTAGAAACCACAGGTAGCAAGCACAGTCGGCCCGATCTTGGCTGAATGTCGCCACTGTCGGCTGAGTGTCGGCTCGGCTGGAACACTGGTTACCGTGACTCAGCCAACACTTCAGTCAACACTCGGCCGACACTGAAAATAACTGTCAGTCTCATGCAGTAACTGAGCCGACACTGTCGGCATACGGTAATAGGGCCATTATTGGGCCGCGGACAAAGCCAGAATTGGGCCGACTATCAGCACTCGCGAAAAAAGGATCGGGCCAACAATGGGCCAGATAAACTTTGCCGCAGAAATGAGCGCAGATCTCGTCGTACGACGAAGCTCACGTGAGATTTACTAAACATGTGTAGGCCTACCTCTCCAATCCCATCGTAACAGCGAGCGGCTGTTGATAAATCCAGCGTCTGAAAACCATCGTAATTAGAATAATCACACCTTCTCTACAACGGCGGGAAGGAGACCACACCCCTGAGTTTGCGACATGGAGAGACGCAAACTGGCTAAAACATCTACGTTTGTGGTTGATTGACAGCTTGAAATTAGGCTTTACACGAGGTAGACAACAAAATAACACGTGTAAATAGGCCTAATCAACAGCAGTAGTCAACATGTTTCGGTTCTCAATATGGAAGGGGTAGGCCAAGAGATTGATTTCCAAATAATTACAATGAAATGTTTGATTGACTACAGTAAACATAATGAAGATATTTTTTTTATATTATTATATTATATTTTTATATTACCTTTTTGTAAACGAGGTCAAGAAAAGGCTACGTGAAACTGGCCAACAAACAGTGCCCAAACCATTTGTTGGGGAGGGAGAGCATTACTTGTCCAGTGCGCTGTCCCTCTCGCGCTCATGTGCGCCCTGCTTCTCTCTTGTGATCCAGTTCGTTGGGGGGGGATATCCCTTTTCCTACCTACATGAACGACTATAACGTGTTATCGGACACACACGTGTCAGGTGTGTGTGTATTCCGATAGTCGTGCGAAAAGGCGAAACTCTACCTGGAGATTATTACTGTAGGTATTGATTGAGGTGCGCCTGAACTCCCAGCTGTTAAAAAGAACGTCGTCCCCCATTGATCCCACGACTGAAGGCACATTCCAATATGCGGCTGTATATTGCACAATTATTCACACATCACGTCAAATCACAAATTAGATTTCTCTTGCAGTTCTTCTCGACCTATGCCAAATTAACGCAGCGCTCCCAGGAAGGGTGCACCAATCCAAACAGGTAGAAGTTGGCTTAACCAAAATATACAATGTAAAAACATTTTGTAATTACGTAGGCCACATATTTATGATAATGAGTTGTTGCGCTACAACTGCTGCTCAAGTTGGTGATCATAGTCATCTCAAGTCCAACTTGAAAGCGGCTACGCATAACTCTCGTCGTACGCTGCTTTGATAAATGAGGGCCAATGAGAGCGCAACTGTGGGGCACCACTTCTGGTGGCTCTGCAAGCAGCTGCTGTTACCTGCTTTCTCCTCTCTCAGTTTTGTTGCTTTATCTGTCTTTTGTCTCAGCGTTGCATCCGGACCTACCATGAACACATAAACACAAGTCATAATGCAGTAAACACACTTGAAGGTATCACGGTTATGAACACTAAAACTACCCACATACTCTACAGTCAGGCCAATGATAATATGCAACCATGTTTTTGGACTAGCTAGAAAAATATTGGTGTTGTTGTTTCTTTATGGTGAAATCCAAGCATGAACGTACAATTGCTTTTTTAAGAGCTATGATGAATATTACCAATATTAAGTGGAAAATGTAAAAGATATTAATGAGGTTTACTGTTTTGGGAGTTTTTCCATATTTATCAATATATCTAGAGGTGATCATTAGCCTGACTGTATGTGATCGGCTCTGCAGCCAGCCTCAACTGTACAGGAACTCTGCAACAACACATTCACAATGGATGGTCACAGCAACCTGCTTTATCATTACCTCCACCAAGGAGCTTATGTTTCTTTACTTACCGGTATTTTATCTCAATGCTTAATGGCATCTGTCTTATCTGTAAGATGTTTCCAAAACCAAAATGTGACATACCCAAATGAACATTACTCTAAATTAAACATACAGTAGCTCATAATGCCCTTTAGACTATGAATGTAACTGTGGATTACCACTTCTAGTGGCTCTGCAAACAGTCTCAACCTGGCTCACAGAGAAGCTGCAGAAGCACACGGTACTTACAATGGATGGTTACACTTACCCGTTTTCTCCTGTTCATGTCTTGCTGCTTCTTGTGTCTTGTACTGAGGTTGGTTCTCCAGATCTACCAACAACACAAACACAACATTCTATGCATGTCTTCCACCGTTATACTTTCCTACACTCTAAGAAAATTTCCCTGCAAAATAACGGCAGTTACTGGCAATTATATTTACCTGTAATTCTACTGTTATTTCACACCAAAAATCAAATACAGCTCATTGCTGTTTAATGTATCACAGTATATAACATTTTTTCAGCAGCAATTGAACTGTTAAATAACAGTACTCTACAGAAGGTTCACAGTATTAGTATTGTTAAAAAGTTGAATTGTACTGTGCGATGACAGGCAAATACTGGGTCATAGTTGTATTCATGAATATGGCCATGGCAACTTCCCACCCCACCCATCATTCTCCATAACTGTGGTACCCTGGCCATGTTACCACCCCACCCTCCCATCGTTCACCATGACTGGAGTGCCTTGAGCATGATACTATGGCGCTATGCTGTATTGAGAAAATGGTTTGCGGTGGTCCTTTGAAAGTGTGAGCATGAATAAAATTTCAGAGTGCGCAGTGCTATGTTACAATGATAGTGTGCAAGGTGGGCTTTTTACTGTATCTCTTGATGAGCCAATGATGAATATAGCATTGGTCAGTCTTTAAAAAATTATTTTGCACCAAGTAGCGCAGCAAACAAGCAGCACTACAAGCTAGCTCTCAAAGCAATGCCTAATTTGCAGCAGGCACATTATATGCAACAATGCCACAAATGATGCCACATACAGCAAGCTTTCACAAAGAGGAAAGTATGCAAGCATGTAAGCAAGCTTGTAGGCAAGCTTGTAGGCAAACAAGTGCTATGCTGTGCCATGCAGGCCAGCCAGCAGGCAGGCAAGCAACTGAAGTGTTGATAGTCCAGATTTATATACAGGTGCAAGAGTACCATGTGACCAGAGTCATCAGGCCCTTGGCAGGTGACGCCCGTAATTGAATAATGGTATAACAGCCCTACTCAGGTGAGGCCAGGCACTGATTAGCAGATTGGTAGATGGGGCTGCTTGTTGCAAGAGTGTTACAAGTTCTTAAAATGTTTCAGCCATTCACACTTTCATCACTATCAAAATGCATGTGCTACTCACACTTTGCTGCATCAAGCACTTTTTAAGTATTGTAGTTTCCTTAGAAATTGTTTCATCATGCTTGATAGTATCAGATAATCTTTAATCTTTAACCAGTCAGAATGACTTATGTTCTTCAGGTGGTATTGAAGTTTGATGGTGATCACGGACAAGTGGAGGATGAATGGGTTTCAATGGTGCTGCCTAAAATAACTTGGCTGAGTCTGAAATGGCACACTTGTGCACTTCGGGCACTATGTTTCAGTGCGTAACTAATATGGCATGCACACTGAAACATGAACACTAAAGTGCACAAGTGCACCATTTGAGATTCAGCCCTTGTTATTTTCTAGAGATGCACCGGATCCGGTTCCGGTTCCGGATCCGTCAGGATAATAGAGTTTTTCACAGGATCCGGGTCCGGCAGGATCTTAAGCAGTAGATCCGGTATCCGGCATGTTACCTAAAAATCAGGGTCTGGTGCATGTCTAGCCTAGGCTTTTCAGTCTTTCACAACCCCAATCACTGCATGGAGTGAAATCCCTTTGGAAGCGGCTATTGCAGGCAGTGTGGCAATAAGCCAATGAGTCTAAAAAATAGTTTGCGCCAACGTAATAAAAAGGGCCCACGTGTGCGAGTAGACTATATGTTTCAACCCTTTTGTAGGATCCGGTATCCGGTTCTGGATCCGGCAGGATCTTAAGCAGTGGATCTGGTATCCGGCAGGATCCTAAAAATCAGGATCCGGTGCATCTCTAGTTTTTTTCCACAACGGCGAATACTGCTATTGTGCAGTACTTACTGTTTATGCTCAATATGTGACTCAAAGTAATATTTTCACAGTAGTTGTCTGTTTTTTCGAAAAACAGTAGAATGCTGTTGCAGAATTGCCGTAAATAAACAGCTATTTGTTACAGTGTACATTATAAATGTCTTCTTTTTTTCATCTTAATAAAAGACACCCGTCCAAACATCAGTATTCACATTATAAACTTGGCTTCACATTTCCACCATATTTTTGTACTCTTCAGAACATTGATACATTACAACCTCTGCATGTTAGCTAAATGTACACAGCCGTAGCCTCTTACTGCAGATGGGGTCGCCGGCCGGCCTATTCACTATTTGCTGAAAATACTCAACGACATCATAACAACATGACTATGACAGTACCGAGAGCTTTAAGTAAAAGATTAAGACATGACCATAACTATTTTGATGACAATAAGGTTATAACATAGGTTCTGCGCTAAGGGGTTAAATGGACTTGTTGAATCTCAGCTGCTTTCTGGGTCTTTCTCTCTTTTTGTAGCTCGAGTGCAAGAGCTGTTAAATAAACATTCGATCCATTTATAACTAAGGTATATTTCCACTAGTGTAAACCTTATTAAATGTACGGACAGTTTTAAATGGATTTTCCACCTAAATCTCATCTAAATCTCATCTGTTCTCTGGGTCTCCTAAATTTCATCTAATAGCGTTTTCAAACCTGGTCACTTTCAGCCGCCTAAGCGAACTCGGAGCAGTGACTCAGCATTTTTGCGTACCCAGACCCCTTGGAAGCGAACCGCACTGAGACCTTGGTTGACGTGGTCTCAGTTCGGTTCGCTTATGAGTTCTGACAAGTTACACTTGTGACAAGGTGTAATCACTTAGGGGTCTTACACACCAGGGCGGTAAAGCGTCGCGGAACGGCCGCTGACGCCCGACTACCGCCTGTTGGTGTGTAAGGACAGATATGTTTCAATGTACTTTCACCGACATCTGTGAAAAACGCAGCCGTTCCTCGACGCTTTACCGCTCAGGTGTTTCAGACCCCTTATGAAAGGCTCTAGAGGACCGGGTGTGATAAAAAATAAGAGTGACACACCATAAAAGCCTACCAGGACCAGAAAGATCAGCCATTTCTTTTTCTAATACACTCACAATATGAACAAAAACAGAAGCGAGTCCTTTTGCTGTCGGTTCACTTTTTGGTCCACTTAAATAGGACTGAGTTTGGTTCACTTGAATGGGACCAGGTGTGAAAACACTATAAATCTCACCTGTTCTCTGGGTCTCCTAATTCTCATCTAATTCTCACATGTCTCCTGATCATCTTGATGGCGTTCAGGTTCTTTTGAAACAAACATTTGATCCATTTGTAGTACAAGCGGATTCCAAAAAAGTTGGGACACTTTGTATTTTGTGAATAAAATCAAAATGCTGGCATTTTCAAAACATCAAATATGTTAATAAGGGAGAGCATTATGTACAGACAACATATCAGTTGTTAAAGTCGAGCAGAATTATTGTTTTGAGGTTATTATGTGATCATTTAAAATTGGACCCATGCAACAAATCTCAAAAAAGTTGGGACAGGGCCAAAACATGTTGTAATAGTTGGATAATTCTGAAAATAACACAAGGAAGAATATTTTAAAAGGAACTATATTGACTGCCAACATTAATGCACAACTAAAATACCATCACAGAAAGGCTGTGGCACTCAGCAGCGAAGATTTTGAGGGACTAATTACTTATCTATTACACAGAAAGATTGAATTATCAAAATTGCAGGCATATAAGGCCTATTTCCGTAATATAGAGTTCTGTGTAATCATTGCATGAGTTATGAGATCATGACATACTTGTGGTCAATAAGCAAACTATGACACTCCAACAATGACAGCTCTCGAAAAAATGACCATAAACACAACACTTGATTAATGCACATGATGCAGACATTAAACAGTGTTGCATGCGGAAAAGCTCATTCTATGGACCTAGGAGACATGTGAAACTGTCCTCTGATTACAGGATGGAAAATATTTAATCCTTTTTGAAAATTATGGAGTCATGCACCCTCCAGGTTATATAGAAAATGAATACTTCAGCTTGATTTAGTGGTCAGTCTGAAAGACAGCAAATATGATGGTAAGGGGATGCAGAGGTGACTTGGTTAGGGTCTTCTTACTCATGTAGAGCATTAAAATGAGTGTTGGATGATACATACAGACTTTAAACAGCAAACATAGCAACCAAGGCATTATATTTTGGAGCACCGCCTTTAGATATTGTCCCCTAATGGTGGCAAATTTAAATCTCTACTATGTTCCAACCGTGTGGTTCCATCATAGGAGTAAACAGGTCACAAAATTGTTTTCTTGCAGTCAGGATATGCCCATATTAAGCATAACAAAAAGGTAAACAAGTTGAAGAACACACCTATCAGTTGAGCTGCTGAAATCATGTCTCGCACATCAAAATATCTAATTTTTGAATAAAATTATGCCATCAGTCAAAGTATTTAACTGTTCAGTCTCATCCCTTGTGTTGTGTTTAGTCTTATCTAATATAAAATGCATTTTATTGGCCCTGTCCCAACTTTTTTGGGATATGTTGCAAGGGTGAAATTTTAAATGATCACATAATTACATCAAAACAATAATTCTGCTTGACTTTAACAACTGATTTGTTGTCTGTACATAATGTTCTACCTTGTTAACATATTGAATGTTTTGAAAATGACAGCGTTTTGATTTTATTCACAAAATACAAAGTGTCCCAACTTTTTTGGAATCCGCTTTGTATATTATATACAGTATATATACAAATATTCAGTCCATTTGTGAAGTATGCATTACAGTAAATGCTTACTGTTACACTTTCACTATTGGAAATTTCTGTAACCCAGGTCAACCTGCTCAGTGTAGATCCAGTCTGTATTCTACTCTCAGAGTAAAATCCACTATGGAAGGAAGACATGCTACTACTGTACAAAGCTGGGTTACCAACAAACAGCCTCAACCTGGCTCACAAGAACTCTGCAGCAGCATCTTAACCGCTTCACTTACCCGTTTTCTCCTTTTCATATCTTGCTGCTTCCTGTGTCTTGTTCTGAAGTTGGTTCTCCAGATCTACCAACATGAAGACAAACATAAGATTCTATGCATTTCTTCTACCATTCTATGTCTCAACACATACACCCGCCCAACAGTGTTGACATCCAAGGATTCTAGAGCTTTTCGAGCCAGATATACGCCTTTTATTGTCTAGAAAATACAGTATGTTGGTAATGGAAATACAGAAGTCCTTTGATTGCCAGTGCTGTAGGCTGAGGTGGTGGCAAAAACGTGGTCATCAAAACAGCGAACAGAGAGTTACAATGAGCTGCATGCAATATTTGTCACCATGGGTATTCGGGTTGTAACGAGAAATCGCGATACACAGAGCCATGAACCTGTATCGCCCTTATAAGTCGGATTTGTAACACGCCCTTTCAAAGTTTTGTTACAATACAGTCCAAAACACAACCACGATATATGAGGTGACGGTCCTTCTAAACTTCATCATCATCATTATTTTTAAACTTGTTTTCATTTTAGTGGCCTTGTGTAACCTCTTTTACCCATATTCTTTCATAGTTTTTTATAATTTAATCTCATAGTGTTGGTAAGTTTGAAATAAGCAAACTATTAATTAGATGTACTATATGTTTTAAAAATTCATGAGCCAAANACTCGTGATACAAATTGAATCGTCAGAATGGTGTATCGTTACTGCCCTAATGGATATGAACAGCAAATCAAAGATGAATTGCACTTTATTATTTCAGCAATGCCAGTTATCATATACAGTACAGGTAAGTAATGATGAGGGCACCTTTATTGGCTTCTTCAAGTCTCTTCACTGCATCTCTAGCTGTGGTCAGCTGCTTGGTCAGTTGTTGTGTTGCTGTGTGCTGTGCCATGTCTTCATCTACCAACATTGACACATAAACAGTCATAATGCAGGAAATAACGCATATATACAGTAAGCACATAAAGTAGCTGTAGAGCACCACTTCCGGTGAACATGCACCAGTCTCAACCAAGGAATCCAGATACAATGTTGACTATTATACATCATGATTACCATTGTAGTACACTCTAAGAAAATTTCCCTGCAAAATAACGGCAGTTACTGGCAATTATATTTACCTGTAATTCTACTGTTATTTCACACCAAAAATCAAATACAGCTCATTGCTGTTTAATGTATCACAGTATATAACATTTTTTCAGCAGCAATTGAACTGTTAAATAACAGTACTCTACAGAAAAATAACAGTACATTTCAGTTAAAAAGTTGAATTGTACTGTGTGATGACAGGCAAATACTGGGTCATAGTTGTATTCATGAATATGGCCATGGCAACTTCCCACCCCACCCATCATTCTCCATAACTGTGATATCCTGGCCATGTTACCACCCCACCCTCCCATCGTTCACCATGACTGGAGTGCCTTGAGCATGATACTATGGCGCAATGCTGTATTGAGAAAATGGTTTGCGGTGGTCCTTTGAAAGTGTGGGCATGAATAAAATTTCAGAGTACGCAGTGCTATGTTACAATGATAGTGTGCAAGGTGAGCTTTTTACTGTATCTCTTGATGAGCCAATGATGAATATAGCATTGGTCAGTCTTTAAAAAAATATTTTGCACCAAGTAGCACAGCAAACAAGCAGCACTACAAGCTAGCTCTCAAAGCAATGCCTAATTTGCAGCAGGCACATTATATGCAACAATGGCACAAATGATGCCACATACAGCAAGCTTTCACAAAGAGGAAAGTGTGCAAGCATGTAAGCAAGCTTGTAGGCAAGCAAGTGCTATGCTGTGCCATGTAGGCCAGCCAGCAGGCAGGCAAGCAACTGAAGTGTTGATAGTCCAGATTTATATACAGGTGCAAGAGTACCATGTGACCAGAGTCATCAGGCCCTTGGCAGGTGACGCCCGTAATTGAATAATGGCATAACAGCCCTACTCAGGTGAGGCCAGGCACTGATTAGCAGATTGGTTTAGATGGGGCTGCTTGTTGCAAGAGTGTTACAAGTTCTTAAAATGTTTCAGCCATTCACACTTTCATCACTATCAAAATGCATGTGCTACTCACACTTTGCTGCATCAAGCACTTTTTAAGTATTGTAGTTTCCTTAGAAATTGTTTCATCATGCTTGATAGTATCAGATAATCTTTAACCAGTCAGAATGACTTCAGTTCTTCAGGTGGTATTGAAGTTTGATGGTGATCACGGACAAGTGGAGGATGAATGGGTTTCAATGGTGCTGCCTAAAATAACTTGTTATTTTCTAGAGATGCACCGGATCCGGTTCCGGTTCCGGATCTGGATCCGTCAGGATAATAGAGTTTTTCACAGGGTCCGGGTCCGGCAGGATCTTAAGCAGTGGATCCGGTATCCGGCATGTTACCTAAAAATCAGGGTCTGGTGCATGTCTAGCCTAGCCTAACCCCAATCACTGCATGGAGTTAAATCCCTTTGGAAGCGGCTATTGCAGGCAGTGTGGCAATAAGCCAATGAGTCTAAAAAATAGTTTGCGCCAACGTAATAAAAAGGGCCCACGTGTGCGAGTAGACTATATGTTTCAACCCTTTTGTAGGATCCGGTATCCGGTTCCGGATCCGGCAGGATCTTATTCAGTGGATCTGGTATCCGGCAGGATCCTAAAAATCAGGATCCGGTGCATCTCTAGTTTTTTCCACAACGGCGAATACTGCTATTGTGCAGTACTTACTGTTTATGCTCAATATGTGACTCAAAGTAATATTTTCACAGTAGTTGTCTGTTTTTTCGAAAAACAGTAGAATGCTGTTGCAGAATTGCCGTAAATAAACAGCTATTTGTTACAGTGTAGGCCCAGGTTGTGGCCATTGCCATATACAGTAGTGGTCATCAAAATAGCTAACAAAAAGTTACAATTAGCTGCATGAATATCTGTCATCATGGATATGAACACTAAATCAAAGATGAAATGCACTTGATTATTTCAGCAATGCCAGTCATCATAAACAGCCGAGCAATGATGAGGTCACCTTTATTGGCTTCTCCAAGTCTTTTCACTTCTTCTCTAGCTGTGGTCAGCTGCTTTTTCAGTCCTGCCAACATAAACACATAAGAGCAAGGGTCACTACCAGGCTCATAGTCTGTCTTCAGAGTGAAACATTTGATGTGAAATATGTATTTTCCAATATACATGCTTCAGGACTGTTCCTCACCACAGTTATGAACACTAAAGATGAAATGCACTTTGCTAGTAAATTAAATGCACTTGGTTATATCAGCAATGTCAGTTATCATATACAGGGGAGTAATGATGAGGGCAGGGCACCTTTATTGGCTTCTTCAACTCTTTCCACTTCTCCACCTTTGGTCAGCTGCATGTTCAGTTCTGCCAACATAAATAATTAAGAACAATGGTCATTACCCATTGTTAATCTTAGCTTCAAAGGGTAAAGTGTATGATGTTAAATCTAATCCCACATCATCTCTATACTCCATTTGAATATAACCATGTGACAGCACATTATTCACAGTATCTCTCGTAGTTTTGATGAGCCTGTTCCACAGTGATCAACGTTGCTTTTTAATTACCCTAAATAAAGTTTGGTGACTGCAACTGAAAGCCAAGGATTCTATAAACACAATGCAGTCATGACTCAGTTAACACAATGAAAGCAACTGTTGAGCACCATGTGTGAAGGCTCTGCAAGCAGCTGCTGTCACCTGCTTTCTCCCCTCTTAGTTGTGTTGCTTCATCTGTCTTAAGTTGAAGTTTTGTCCCCAGATCTACCACCATGTACACATTAACACAAGTCATCATGACGTAACACAATTCAAGTAGGCCTAATCATGGTTATGAACACTGAACTACCTACATACTCTACAGCAGGGATGTCAAATTAGGCCCGGGGGCCAAATTTGGCCCACAGAGCCATTTTATTTGGCCCCCGAGATCATTTCAAATGTGTGTTACAGTTGGCCCACATAGGCTACACCATTAATGTATAGCATAACATGACTTGAATATGAAATTTGTTGTGTCACAGCATGTGCAGACACATTTTAACTAACAAATATGATGGGATGGGAAAGAGTGTATGTGAAATTTAAACATGAGTATGAAGTGCATGCATGCACTATTTTAGTCCATTTAAAAATAATAATTGTTGAGTTCGGCTCGTGACTTCGTTCCAGATGTTGATTTTGGCCCACGGCCAATTTGAGTTTGACACCCCTGCTCTACAGTATGCTCTTAATGCTTAATGCATCTGTCTTGTTTATACATTTCCAAAATCAAAACGTGACATACCCAAATGCACATTTACTCTAAAACAGTTCATTATGCAGTTAAGACTATAAAAGTAACCTTGGAGCACCACTTCTACTGGCTCTGCAAACAGCCTCAACCTGGCTCACAGAGAAGCTGCAGAAGCACACGGTACTTACAATGGATGGCCACACTTACCCGTTTTCTCCTTTTCATATCTTGCTGCTTCCTGTGTCTTGTTCTGCAGTTGGCTCTCCAGATCTACCAACATGAAGACAAACACACGATTCTATGCACATGTTCTAGCATTATACTTTCCTACACTATAAATGTCTTCTATGTCTCACCAGATACACCCGTCCAACATCAGTGTGAACAGTATTAACAGTAAATAAATTATTTGCCCTTGTTTGTGCTGTTGAAGTGATTGTATACCATGTGTCTTACCTTTCACCTGGCTCTACCGTCCTGCCAAAACAAACAAACAAAGAACATGATACACCAGTCCAAACATCAGTAGTAACATTATAAACATAAGGGATCAATCACATTATGAAGGCAACTGAACTTCTTATATGGCTGTGGGAATATCAGTAAAAAAAATATAAATGAATATGAAGCCCAAATACCATGAACACATTAATTGGCACAATCTATAATATGTCAATCTACTGTATAATCAATAATGAATGGTTATTGTTTGAGGGGAGTAATAACTATTATTTGGCTAATAATAACAGTAATTTTCCCTACACCACGCTCCCCCCTTAGGATGTTGGTACATCTCTGAAGTCGTCAATACAATGTAGAAAATAGATCATACTCAGTTACTTTTATTTAGGCCTATTTTCTCTTTGTATTTATTCATCCATTGCAGTCGAAGCGTCTGTCTAACTGGCTACCTTCTATCTTCTTGTGCAGGTCTTCATTTATATTCTTGTGATCATTCAGCAGTCCTGTTATATATGAGAAAAATACGTAAGATACAAGAACAAAAACAAAAACAAAAACAACAACAAACAACAACAACAACAACAACAACAAGACTTAACCTTCTGTTTCAGAAGTGCCTTTTTCGGGATCATCAGAGGTTGTAGTTGTGTGCATTGCAGTTATCCCTAATCCTAAAAGAGACAGATACACTCATGTGAATATATTGTTGCTACAGTTAGCCGGAAGAACAGATATGCCAAGAATTGTAAAGACGGCAAACTTGTCAATATTTAACATTTTTTAGAAAGTAGGACAGTTTCCTTCAAAGGATGAAGAATATAGCATGCTGAATAAAAAGGCTACTCTGTGCAACATTGTCAAGGTCACCCTCATGACCTTTTCAGCCAGGCCTTGTATTGTCCACAGACAGACTCATCTCACTTTTATGATTGGCAGTGGACACATAAGGGCCGTACACACACGTCGCTGCTAGTTACTCGCTCAGCGGATGAAGTCAATAGAATGTCTACGTGTTCCAGCGAGTCTCGCTGGCGAGTAGGCGAGGAGAGTACAAGCGATGCGATGTGGGCGGGTTCCGAGATAAACTTATTTTATCTTCGAGCGACGCGAGTTAAGCGAGTAACCAATTGGAATGCAGAATACAGATTATTGACAGGTGACGTTGCCCCTGTGGTGTTCTGACCACCCAACTTCTGCACGCCATCACACTTTGGTTAAGAGTGTTGAGGAAAATACATGCAGTGTACACCATCAAAGGCTCATATGCATGGTTGTGCACAGCACACGATCAACGTTAAACAGCGTAGCCCTACATTTTGTTTCGTACGGACGTTATTGGCGCGGACAGCGGGAACCATGACAACCAGTAAACAAAATCACCCAGAGCGAGTGGCAAGTAGGCGAGTGAGCAAGTAGCGAGTAAATAGCAGCGACGTGTGTGTACGGCCCTTTAATCCTGGCCCAAACCCAGAGTCTCAAGCCAAAAGCAGCATAGTATCATTATACATTACAGATTAGATATTTAGCAATAACCCAAGGCCTTTGGCAACCCAATGAGCTCTATTGTCAGGTGTGCAATACATCACCTTTTTCCAGTTGTTCTTGATATTCCTTCTTCCTGCTGTTAAGGAGTCCTATAGGAGGCAGTTTAATATATTATATCTATTAATAAGATTAGTATTACAGCATCTCATTTACACAAAAAAACACTTGTTGCATATTAATCAGCACAGCACAAAGGCATACTAGCAAGATGGAGAGATGTAATCCACAAGCTTCTGTTGATAAGGTGCAGTGTTGGAAAATGTCTAAAGACTTCTCCTCCTTAAGAATTCACTGCATACAAATCTTCTTTCATAATATACTACAAATACTACATATAATGCTGATGCTGGTTAAAAAAGCTACTCCTTCTAATTAATATATATGAAAGTATACAGTGTATAATATACACATACTGTATTAGTGCTGATATAAGGGGTATGTTTACAATCTAACTATAACTACTGAATGAACCCTGTGCAAAATATCAAGCTATCAACTTAAGAGTCCCCGCTGTTTCAATGTGATTTAAACTGTTCAGATGTAATAGATGGAACTGCATATGTGATATGGTGGCTGCCATGAAATCCACACCTACCTTTCTTGTAAAGAACAACAATGATGAGAAGCAGCATGAAGGCTACCAGGGCACAGATGACAGCACCAACTACAGCACCTGTTAATACATCACATGGGTCAACTTGTACCAATCGTAAAATGTGTTTGTTTGTTTTTGTTTGTTTGGGTGGTTCAATGCTCTTGAAGCAAAATGAAGCTGATGTTGCACCTAGTAACTATAATCGTAAATAAATGCCAGATACATTTATATACATATCTTCTAAATTTCCATTTCAATTCCTCCATGTGCATCATGAATGAAATCACAAAGTTGTAAAGTTGAGTAGGGGGTGTAACTGTCAGGTAGTAAAAGGATATTACATTAGTTAAAATATACTGTATGCCTGTACTAAAGATCCAATGATGTGTTAAAGAGGTGCAATCTCCTCTTATAAGGAGATTACTCTTACCTGTGTTGCCTTGATATGATGTGTTGACAAATGGCACCACCCTGCCCTCTCTCCTCTCCTCTTCAGACAGACCCACAGAGCAGGAGAGTGACTCTGACTCAAATGGAGTATGCAGCAGCCAAGAAGTCACTCGCACCAAACCCTGATCATCTGAAGAAGACACGTGTGGACATTAAAGGGCTACAGACCTCTGGTCACAATGAACAGAGGAGGAATATACAGGAATACAGGAAAATTGTCACAATGAACAGAGGAGGTACACATACATTATGTACGTCATTACCTGCAGAGTAGACAGTGTTTCCGCCATTGATCTTCTCCCCTCCTTCACCTGTCCAGGTAACTGTAGGCTGCGGAGACCATCCATCTGATACACAGGTAACGTTCACCTGTTCTCCATCTCCTTTCGTTACTGAGATGAATGAAAGAGTCCCTGCAACTGTTCACCAATAAAATGGATTCATATTAATCTGTGAACCCATAATTGGTCGCTTGTGATGCGTTATGGTGAAGAAAGTATAATATATTCTGGATTTACCTTCAACATCTACAGACACACTGGCCTTTTCATATCCCTCTTCATATCCCTCTTCATTCCCCACGTAGCACACATACTCTCCTCTGTCTGCCAGTGTGAGTTTATCCAGCCTCATGGACACACTCCCCTGGTCCAGCTGGCCTACCAGAGACACTCTACCCCTGTACAGGGCATCCGATGGATCCTTTTGGACGGTCCCTTCTTTGTAGAACAAGACTGGGGTGTCAAACTTAGTGGGTCGGTACCAGCGTATTATATGTGATGCCACACTGAATTGTGGGGAAACTGAACAGGGAAGTGTGATGGAGGATCCCAATGGAGCGGAGATTGGACCCTTGGGGACGGCCAGCGAGAACACTGAAAAAATACAAAGAGAAGGAAGCAATGACCACCTACTTCATAGTTACAGTACTGTAGATTAATTCATGACCATCTGACAACCTCTGTAATACATTATGAGAGTTATTGAAATATAATGCACACATTGGGAAAAGCTGCTCCAGAGTCCATACCTCTGTGGACCAAAATTGTGCCCTCTCTCCTCTCGTGATCAGACAGACCGACAGAACAGGTGAGTGACTCTGACTCAGATGGAGAACGCAGCAGCCAGGAAGTCACTCGCACCAAACCCTGATCATCTGAAGCACAGAGAAACATGTGGACATTAAGGGGCTACAGACATAGCCACAATGAACAGAGGAGGAATACACCGCTGATTACCTGTAGAGTAGACAGTGTTTTCACCATTGATCTTCTGCCCTCCCCCACCTGTCCAGGTAACTGTTGGCTGTGGAGACCATCCATCTGACACACAGCTAACGTTTACCTGTTTCCCATCTGCCTTGGATGATGACAGTTTTGGAATAGATCCCACAGCTGAGGCAACACAGAGAAATACAGATATAAACCAATGATAACAAATGTAATAAAAAATGAATAGTGAAAATTATATCAAAACGACTGTATGTTCTCCTCAAATTACCTTCTACAACTAAAGACATGGTAGCCTCTTCATACCACACGTTACTCTGGACGTAGCACACATACTCTCCTCTGTCTGCCAGTGTGAGATTATCCAGCCTCATGGACACGCTGCCCTGGTTCAGCTGGCCTACCAGAGACACTCTACCCCTGTACTGGGCATCCGATGGATCCGTTTGGACTTTTTGGTTCTCATATTGCAGGATGGGGGTGTTTAGCTTAGTGGGTCGGTACCAAGTTGTCTTCAGTGACACCACACTGAATTGTGGGTCAACCGAACAGGGAAGGGTGATGGAGGATCCCAATAGAGCAGAGATCGGACCCTCAGAGACAATCAGGGAAAACGTCTCTGGTTCTGGAGACAGATGGAGAAAAGGCAAAATAATACAAGAAGTTTTATTGGCTGGCAGTAGGGATTCCACCTCTGTCTGAGAAAAAACCTGGACATTACATTACAATACATTACATTGCACTTAGCTGATGCTTTCATTTATATTCAAAGCGACTTACAGTTATTATTTTTCCAGGGTTTTGGTTACAGGCCCTGGAGGATGTGGGGTTAGGTGCCTTGCTCAAGGACACTTCAGCCATGGCTGGAGATTTAGGGAGAGGTCAGGGGGGATTCGAACCTGCAACCCCTAGATTAAAAGACCAACTCTCTGAACACTAGGCCACGGCTGCCACATTTAATTAACTCAATCGACCTTTTTGTTTGTATGCAATGGCATGCTTCATTTAGTGTCAAGGAAGCTATATATTTTTTCCGGGACAGACTATTAATAACCAGGACACCCAGGAAAAACCTGGAGAGGTGGCAACGTGACAAGTGACAGCCACACCAAGCATATATATAGAATCAGGATAGCAAGTAGTGGCCACACCGAGCATATACTGTATATATAGAATAAGGATAGCAAGCTGCGGCTACACCGAGCATAGACGCATGATCAGTATTGGTGGCTAAACCAAGAATAGATTTTAGAGTGAGGAGCACACTTAAAATCCTTCTTTCTCTGTTATTTTATTCCATAGCAGGCTAGGATGACGTTTCGGCTCAATAGTGGAAACATCATCCTCTCCTGCCATGGAATAAAACATAAAGAAAAAAGGACTTCAAGTGTGCTGACACATCACTCTTAGGGTACCTCAGTCATGGAGGAGGATGGGAGAGAGCACTGGTTAATTACTCCCCCACCAACCTGGCGGGTCGGGAGTCGAACAGGCAACCTTTGGGCTACAAGTCTTGTTGACGCCCTAACCGCTTACCCATGACTGTGTCCATTAGGCCTATGTCCTCGATTGTAAGTCACTTCGGATAAAAGCCAAATATAATGTAATGTAATGTAATGTAGTGTAATGTAATGTAATGTAGAGAAAGTAGATGTCCGCACACTGCAACTCCTACTGAAGATTTGTGGTTGAAACGTTGTTTGTCTTAAATAAACCTTCAGTCAGAAGAATTGCAGGGGGCTGGCTTCTACTCTCTCTCTCTTGTTAAGGTTATCCGAGACATCTGTGTGCAAGAAATCCATATCTAAATCAACCAGTAGGCTATGTAAACATACCTGTGTTAGGGTCCGCCTCCGCCATGGCAACCACTCCCATCAGCAATGCCCATGAGGCCAGCCTACTATTCAAAGAGAAGACTTCAATTAGATCATAATCAGTAACAGTATGCAAGAGGGAAATATGTAAATAGATCCTGATTTTTTTCATATGCCTCCCAGAAAGTCAGACTTTGACATAGCTGTTCATCCTCACTGTTCTATCCATCTTCATCCATGGAGCAAGGCATCCAACCCCACATTTCTCCAGGAAGTATTTTATTCAATAAAGGCGTCATGTACAGCTGTAGTGGAATAATCTAATTTGTTTGAAAGCATGTGGAATTACATAGCCTATTACGCATCTGACCATAATAATGACACAGGCATTACTAAATAATGATAGGCTACCATGTGTCCCACAACTGAAACCACGGTATCAGAAAAACAAGATGAAACTAATTCAAAAACTTGGACAATACTCCCATGTTTATTGGTGCTAGTAATAATTAACCCACGATACCTCCTTGACAGTGTGGATAGCCTTTTCCAGTCAAATGTACAATACGCCAATAGAAAGGCCTAACTTTAACACATCCAATTATTTTCTCAAGGCACATAAAACTTTTCAAACATAGAATTAATGCGCAATTCCATTCGATAGACTAAAAAAGAATGTATTCTGGTGCGCGAGACGTATTTACGCTATCGCTTCAGGAACACAACCGTTTTATTTGCGCCGCAATGTCTGTGCAGGAGACGGTGTTGCGCTAGTGTCTGCAGTGCTTTTGTGTCCCTTAACCTTATTCGTGCGATTTACCCAAAGTGTCCAGTAAATCGAGGCCTACACACCGCAGATATGTTTGTGCATGCCTAATCTGTGCCATTCCTTGGCCACAAAGAATCGTGGACATCTAACTCTGGAATCTGTGTAGCCCTACTTACGTCCACCGCCTACAGAAGAGAGTCGTGTTACTTACCCTTTGAAAGGCATTGTAACAACCAAAGTCGAAAAATGAAGTTGTCCTGATGGTATGGTATATCGTATTTGTCGTTCCAAAGTGAAGTATGTGTGGCCAGAATAACTGGCGTCCACTCCGTTCACTTTCGGTTTCGCCGGTGACGTCGTGGGCTGATCACCGGTGACAGCTGCCTATGAACGCAAAGTAGACCCTACCCTATTGGACTTTTTTTTTAAATCCCTGCTGATTTTTGCTTTTTACTGTTAGGCCTACGGTTATTTTCTAATGTTTTCCCAAATGGACAAAAGCCATCATAAATGTTATAGATATGGTGCATGCACAATCCAGGATATAGCCTACAACTGAACCAGAACACTTAACATCCCCCTTCAGAACGCTTTTGGATCACCACCTGGACCCGGTCACTATAGGCTTCATGAGGCCTTATCAGAACCCCTCTACATACTTTTAAAACTATAGGCCTATAGAATTTTGCAATAATGTCAATTTTCCAAAATGGTCTAACATTGACTTACATCACTGGATTCTACTATCACATAGTGCTAGCACAGTAGTAGTTCTTAACTGGAATAGTCTTGGGACTCACAATTTTCCAAGGTCAGTGTGTTGTGTGACTCTTTTTTTGCCGCACCTAAAACTGGGTTGCTTTTAGAAGTGTTAGCATGTGATGTACTGTAGGTATATTGACTACATGTGTATATATATAAACTGTAATTATAAAATAGTAATTGTGAAAATAGCGACCATCCATTTCATAACATACAGATTTGAAGCTGACATACTGTACAATATGTCTATTGAATACTAGAGAGGAGCAGCCTAATTTAAGATGGCCCCTGTAATAAATTAGCTGTTACCAGAATGGTAATTATATAGTATTACATATTGCAGTGACTTCTGTCTGCAGACACCACTTTGATTTTGCTGTCAATTTGTTTGTTATGTAGATACAGTCCCAGGAGAAAGTTTGTACACCCTTTGAAATTTCTTACATTTCTGTCAAAATTGGTCATAAAACATGGTCTGATCTTCCCGGAAATCACAAGAAGGAACAACCAGAGTCTGCTTTAACTAATTCAACCCAAACATTTACAAGTTTTCATATTTTCATTGGCCATAAGGTGTAAACATCACAGGACAGCAAGGCATAAGTAAGTACACCCTTGCATTTAATAGGTTTTAACCATAAGTTAGTCGCAATAACCTCAACCAGATGTTTCCTGTAGTTGCAGATCAGATTGACAAAACAATCTGGATATATCTTGTCTCCCTCTTCTTTAGAAAACTGCCCTTCTTCAGCAAGGTTTCTGGGATATCTGGAGTGAATAGCTTTCTTGACTTCATACCATATCATCTCAAATGTTTTTTTTTTGTCAGAGCTTTGACTGGGCTATTCCAGAATGTGTATTTCATTGTTATGAAGCAATTCAAAAGTCAATTGCCTCTAAAATATAGGTTGTTGTCCCATTTCAGCACCCATCCTCTTGTGTGCCTCAACTGTGTGACAGACTACCTCACATTTTTTTCTGTAAAATATCTCAATAAACTTCTGAGTTCATTGTTCCACTGATAATAGCAAACTGACAAGGGCCTGAGGCACCAAGGTAGCCGCATATAATGATGCTCCCGCCACCATACTCAAAAGTGGAGATGATGTTTTGGAGAAGGTGTGGATCTCCAGTTCTCCTCCAAACATGATACTATGTGTTCCCCTGAAAATTTAAACTTTGGTTTCAACGTTGGTCTACAGAATATTTAGCAGTAATTTAATGAAGCATATAAATGCTTTTTCGCAAACCTCAAAGGTGCAGCAATATTTTTTTGGACAGAAACCCCATTCATTTTAGATTGGCAGAATGAACCCCATTTTTAGCTATTCTTGGTTACATCTCCACTTCTGAGTATGGTGGCGGGAGCATCATTATATGCGGCTACCTTGCTGCCTCAGGCCCTTGAAAGTTTGCTATTATCAGTGAAGCAATGAGCTCAAGTTTATTGTGATATTTTACAGAACAAAACGTGAGGAAGTCTGTCACACAGTTGAAGCACACAAGAGGATGGGTGCTGAAATGTAACAACAACTCATACTTTGGAAGCAAATCGACATTAGAATGGCTTCATAACAATGAAATACACATTCTGGAATAGCCCAGTCAAAGCCCTGACTAAAAACAATTGAGATTATATGGCATGAAGTCAATAAAGCTATGCACTCCAGACATTCCAGA
>NW_026944868.1:0-9759 GCF_034702125.1 Engraulis encrasicolus
TTCCCCAAAATGCTGCTTTCTAGCCAAAAAGCTGAGAAAACGCAATTTGAAGTAGAACTATAATTGCAAACGTTTTTGCCCATAATGACATCGTCCTAACACCACCAAACCGATCAGATGCAATTACAGAGTCTTCTGTCATCTGTAGCCTGAACAAAACATCGTTTATATAATCTTTTCAACCTAATAATGTACAGAAATATAACGGGGTGGGCTCGAAAACAAGAGTGTTTTGGTTTGTTGCTGGCGCGCACAATGGATCATGACAGCAGGTGCACGTAACTCTGTAAACTCACAGAAATACTGTCTCATCGTCCTCCCTCTGTTTATTTGTGCTCTCTTCTCCTTGGGCAATGAATCACAGTCTCCTACAGTACCATGTGTGTGTGTGTGTGTGTGTGTGAGAAGGGGAGTCAGGCAGTCCAGCTTACTGCAGATTGATGATTACTGTCATCATGTTTCTGTTATAGTGATATTGTCATATTTTGTTCAATGCATTTTCTTTTGATAAAGTACTGATTACATATCCAACATTTCACAAGCCGATTGGAGTGGTGAAGGCTAGCTGGTCTGAGGCTAAACAATGCTCTCTCATGTGAGCTGAATGCATGACCACACAAGGCTACTCTGTCCCAAGAATCTGCAACCCTTTTTTGATGATACAGTAAGCTGATCATACTGTACAGATCCATAAAAAGTAACTGTAGAATGAGTTAAAATAGTTGTCTTACCCAGGCTCCCTTATTTAGGCTTAGTTGTAAGTTGTTAGCAATTTCGTGCTAGCTAGATAGCATAGCGAACTAGCATCCCCACCACCAGTCCCCATACAAGTGCATTTTCCTGTTAGATGATCTTTTGCAGACTTGACCAGTATGGTACGCACCAATTCCCCCCCTCCAAAAAACAAAACAAAACAAAAACACAGGAGAAATGACAGTGGACACTGGAGGGAAAACTACATGATTGCGAGTGTAGTCAATATGTCTGGGATGTTGTTGTTTTTTTTAATGGTAACTTGTTGACGTTGACAAGCTCCCCTGGTCACAGCATTCAGGCTCATGAGATTTTTTTTAGAAATGTGGGTATGTTAGAGCTAAACCAACCTAACACCTACCAACCTACAACACCTACCAAAAAAATGGACAAATTAGCTTGCGATAGCAAATGCTAACCAATCAATGATCTATCCATTAGGTGCTCGAGGTGAAGATCATCACCTTTGTAAAAAATGAGCTGCAGAGGTTTAAGCAGATTCTTAGTCCAGACTACCAAGAACATTTTGAGATGAAATCAGAAGAAGAGAGTGATGCCAGAGAAGGAGTTCTCAAGATGGCAGTGCACTTCCTCTGTAAGATGAAGCACCAGGATCTTGCCAACACATTAAATGAAAGTAAGAAACCTTAGCTATTTGTTATTTTGTTATACGTTTTGTATTTTCATTTGATTTGGGTTGGAAAACTTTTTAAGTAACATTGTTTCTTATTTTTCAATAGATGAGATTAATGTATGTTGCCAAAATGACTTGAAAAGAAATCTCAAGAACAAGTACCAGCATGTGTTTGAAGGAATAGCCAAACCCGGAAACTCTGTTCTGCTGCAAAAGATCTTCACAGACCTCTACATCACTGAGGGAGATGGTGGGAAAGTAAATGAGGAGCATGAAGTCAGACAGATAGAGTACAGATGCAAGAGACCGACCAGACAAGAGAAACCAATCAAATGTGCTGATATCTTTAAACCATTACTCGGTCAGGACAAACCCGTCAGAAGAGTTCTCACAAAGGGGGTGGCTGGCATCGGCAAAACTATTTCTGTGCACAAGTACATCCTGGACTGGGCTGAGGGAAATGACAACCAAGACATCAATTTCATCTTTCCACTCTGCTTTCGGGAGCTCAACCTCATGAGAAACAAAGAGTGTTCTTTCATGGATCTTCTTCACCACTTCTATCCAGAGCTAAAGCAGTTAACCATTTGCAGGCAGAAGACATATAATGTGCTTTTTGTCTTTGATGGTCTGGATGAATGTCGACTCCAACTCAACTTTCAGGGAAATGAGAGTTGTACTGACATGACAGTGAATAACTCATTGGGTGTGCTCTTGACAAATCTACTGAAGGGTAATATGTTCCCCTCTGCCCTACTATGGATAACTTCTCGACCAGCAGCAGTCGGCAAAATCCCTCCTGATTGTGTTGACCTGGTGACTGAAGTGCAAGGGTTCAATGACTCCCAGAAGGAGGAGTATTTCGGGAAGAAGATCAGTGATGAGAGTCTTGCGAGAAGAACCATTTTACACATTAAATCATCAAGGAGCCTCCACATCATGTGCCACATACCTGTGTTTTGTTGGATCGCTGCTACAGTTCTTGAGATGATTTTTTCCTTAGGAAGCACAAACATTCCAAAGACTTTGACAGAAATGTACACATATTTCCTCACTTTTCAAACCAGACAGAGGAGCAGCAAATTTGACAATGTGCATGACCTCGAGCCACAATGGAACCATACGTTTATCCTTGATCTTGGAAAGCTGGCCTATGAACAGTTGGAGAAGGGCAATCTGATCTTTTATGAGGAAGACCTCAGAGAGTGTGGCATTGACGTCGAAGAAGCAACTGTTTTCTCTGGGATGTGCACCCAGATCTTCCGAGAAGAATCAGGCATCTTTCTTGGAAGGGTGTTCTGCTTTGTGCACCTCAGTATCCAGGAGTACCTCGCAGCTCTTTATGCGCTGTTGATGGCAGTTGAAAGTAAAGATATAATATCCACACCGTGTTCACCTACAATGGCAGAATCAATGATCATTTTGCAGAAGAGTGCTGTAGACAAAGCTTTAGCTCATGAAGATGGACGATTTGACCTTTTCCTCCGTTTCCTTCTTGGCCTCTCTCTGGAATCAAATCAGTCTCTTCTACAAGGACTATTACATAGAAGACAACAGATGGGCAATGATGAAACAATCCAGTATATAAAGGGAAAGATCAAGGAAGCATCTTCCTCAGAAAGAATGATCAACCTTTTCCACTGTCTGAATGAGCTCAATGACCACTCCTTAGTGGAGGACATCCAGAGCTTCCTTAGTGCAGGGACACTGTCTGAAGCCCAGCTCTCACCTGGCCAGTGGTCAGCTCTAGTGTTTGTGCTGCTGACGTCAGACCAGAGTCTGGATGTCTTTGACTTGAAGAAGTACATCAGATCTCATGATGCTCTCCTGAGGCTGAGGCCAGTAATGGAGGAGTCCCACACAACTTGGTAAGCAAAACATTTAAAATGATTGCCTCTGATATGTGAAGCACATATGACACAGAAGCATATAACCAAGGTCATTAATAGTACAGCTCTAAGTCAGTGGTTGCTTTTTTCACTTCAGGGTCAACAACTGTGGGCTCACTGAAGAGAGCTGTACAACACTTGCTTCCATCCTCTGCAAAGACTCATCAAAACTCAGATCACTGGATCTCAGTGACAATCACATTGGGGATATTGGAGTCACAGAACTGTGTTGTGGACTGAAGAACCCAAACTGTTGCCTGGAGACTCTGAGGTGAGACTTGTGTTCATTACAAACCCCAACTCTGGTGAATAAAATCAAAATGCTATCATTTTCAAAACAGTCAATCCATTCATAGATGGAGAATAGTGAAAACATACTATTTGTTAACATCGAGAAAACATTGTTTTGGGGGTTATGTGTACTCATTTCTAATTTAATAACTGCTACACGTCTCTAAAAAAACGAAACAGGGATCAGTGAAATGTAATAACATCCAAATAAGCTAAAACAACATAAGGAGGAAAATTACAAAATTAATTATACTGATGGATAATTGAGTGTCCATGTATTAAACCATCACAGAGAGGCTGTCTCACTCAGAATGAAAGATGCCGTGGGAATAATTTCCATAGTTATTAGTTGTACGTAAAGTTTTGAATTACCTTGATTTACCATGATTGTGTGTCTATTAAGACATATTTTTGTCATTAAAATTATTTGTATAGGTTCATGACATCATGAAATGTATATTGGCTGTAGTCTACTCTAGCACTCCAAGAAATTACGCTAGTGAAAAACCTTGACCATATTAACCCTTTAATGCATAAGCCATTGGACTCACACTAACGCATAACATGGGTCTAAATGACCCCGCATTCATTTCCAATGTATTTCTGAGCATTAATCATGTATTCTCTCACACAACTTCTAAAACCAATACATTTTATCCCATAATTCTTCTAAAAGTAATTACATAGGTGGTCCTTAATTCAAAAAAGTATTTTTAAAAAATGTTCTTATATTTTTATTTTACAAATAAACATGAATTTGGAATTAAATCACTAATTTCTAGACGTGGACCGAAATAGCCCACATTCATTTCTAATGGAAATCTAAGTCTTTCACTATAATAACTTCCACAATTAATGTATTTTAATAGCTAATGGATTAAAAGTTGTGATTTAGACTATTTTTAATGCACAAAATGGGTGTTATTTTTGTGTCTTATATAAATAAACACACAAATAATTTCCCCCATTATTGCAGACATAGCCTAAGTCTGAAGTGTTTCACGTTAGGAACTAATATATATTTAAAAGATTCCAGTCAGGAACAAATAAACTGTTTTTGACCACTGTTGACCACTGCTGACCTATTGGATTTAAGCATTCCAAGTCATGCATATTTGTGTAATAAGGGATCGGAGGAGCCCAATAGCCTATATCAGGGCATAATTAATGTGCATAATTATTAGGCAACTTTGCTTTCCTATGGGAAAATATGCCACAAAAGACATCTAACAAAACAATTTTGATGTCTTCCAGAGGGGTGTGGCTGTCTTGAAATATTGGTCACATCCGGCTAAAGCACTGTTTACAAAGCCATCAGTGTCACATGACATGAGCTCACAAAGTCACTACCAGATTTAAGAAGAATTGAAGATGAAACTTACCACAAAAGTATTACCTGCAGTGCTGTGTATATTCCAGAACTGAAACCTACATTAAGTGTCCACAAGAACATTGTATTCAGCACTCAGAGACATGGCCAAGGTGAAAAAGGCTGAAACCTGAAGATGACTCAACAAGAAACTTAAGTCAAGACTGGGTCAAGAAATGTCTTTAGACAGTTTTTTTTCAATGGTTTTATGAACTAGTGAAGGTGACTGTTAATGGACCAGGTAGATGAGTCTATGGCTAGATCAGCAATGTGCACACTTACTGTACATGAGTTCCTGAGTTCCACTCAAATGCCAGCAAAGTACAGCATAAATACCATGGTCTTCAAAAGATGCAAATGTCTTCCTCTCAATGATCCAGCCATGGGCTCATCCACCCTGTCTGTCAAGAGTCACTTTCCCAAGTCCATATAGGCCTAACTTTGAAAACTCTGTCCCCAGGTATTTTTGACCCAGTCTTGACTTAATTAACTTGTCTACTGTAGTGTCATCCCTTCTTACCTTGGCTATATCTCTTGAGTTCTCAATGCCCTATTCTTCTGGACACTTGGTGTAGGTTTCTGTTGTGTAATATTATAGGACTGTAGGGTAATACTTTTTTTTAGCTCCACCTGAAATTCTTCTCAATTTTTGGCGTGTGACATTTCTTACGAGACTGATGACTTTGTAATGATGCATTTCATAAGTCTGTGGTAAAGTGACCAACGTCTTGCCAATTTCACGAAAGCCACATCCCTCGAGAAGACTTCAAATTGTTACGACTTTTCAGAGTTTGTTAGATCTATTTTGTGGCCCATTTTCCAAGAAGACAAACAAGTTGCCTAATAATTATGCACACACCTGATATAAGGTGTTGGGCACCTTCGACCACAGCCCCATATTTTTATACAAATATGCATGGCCTGGAATGGCTTAAATCCGATAGGTTTTTCAAGTTCATATAGATTCCTGTTGGAAAATAAGCATACAAAAGACAATATGGTCAAAAAACATGTTGCCTAATAATTCTGTATATTAAAAAAATGAATGCGGATCACTTTTGACCCATGTGTGTAAATATCATATGATTGTATAAAAAGATGTCTATTTCAAAGAATAACCATAAAGTATTTGAATTAAGTTTTAATGTTGAGAGTTAATACTCCATATATGACAAAAAGTTGAATTTTTAGTAAAAGAATAAAAATCCTTTCTCAATATGGCTAAGAGACATTAAGCTTGTGATGAAATTACATAGGAAATGAATGCGGGTCTATTTAGACCCATGTGTCTAAATATCATATACTTATATAAAATGACTTCTATATCAAAGAATAACCATCATGAATTTAAAATAAGTATTGATGTTGGGAGTTAATACTCCATAAATGATAAAAAGTTGGACTTTTAGTAAAAGAATCAAAATCCTTTTACAATATGGCTAAGAGACATTAAGCTTGTGATGAAATTACATAGGAAATGAATGCGGGTCTATTTAGACCCATGTTATGCGTTAAAGGGGTAGTAACTAAAAAGTGTTTTCACGCAAACCGTTATGATGCATAAAAATAAAAAAAAGTCATCTAAGGGACAAAAACAAGACAATTGAGGAATTCATGGAGTGCTGAGTGAGAAAATTGTATTCTTACAAGATATAGAAATGTTAAACTCAGCCGGGTCTATTTAGACCCATGTTATGCGTTAAAGGGTTAAGATCGTTTCATGTGGTGTAAATGATAGAGGGTATTAACATTCTCCTATGCACCCGAGCTCACTTGAAATAGACCCAGAAGACATGGGAAACTGTCCTTTGCTTACAGAAGTCACAAATGTCTTTTTTTGTTGAAAATAGTGCCTTGCACATCCTGTGCTAGAGTGAAAATTGACCATCCGACTTGTGTTAGCGCTAACTTCAAAAGTCAGCCTCCATGATGGCTTGGGGGTGCAGTAGTTCATTGGTTGATTGGTTTATTAGTACTGTAGCACAAGTTGTTCCAACTCATCTGTAGAGTTAAAATACAGTGCTGATGGATGTATATGGGTTTTAAGCTGCATACAAAGCCACTCCCCGCATTATATGTTTTAAAGGGAGATCTTTGATCTTCGACAAATTGCATTCTCTACTATACTTTAACAGTAGGCTCCATCATAAGGACCAAGCAGGTGATAAAATGGCTGTCACACAGACCTGGGGTCATTTCTCGACAGTGGCCTTTGCTAACGACGTTAGCCATTTTGTTCGTTCTTAAGATGTTGTAACCAAGGTCTTAAGTCGCTCGTAAGACAGTCTTTCCAGCCTGTGTGTGCGCGCACACACACACACACACACACACACACACACACACAACACACCACACCACCACCACCACACACACCACCACACAGTGAGAGAGAGGAGAAGATGATGAGAGAAGAGAGAAGGCCGAGAGCTGAGAGAATCGATGGAGAGAGAAGATCGCGAGAGATGAGTGGAAGTGGATATACAGGATTATAATGGTTGTGCAGATAAGGCACCGGCGCATTAATTTAACAATTTCAGCCGAAATGGATAGGTTACCAGTTTACCACCACGCACCGGTGACGAGATTAGGGATAGTATATCATGCCATCACGCTTTCACCGGCCCATTTCTGTGTAGGTTTATTTGGAGTGATTATGCTACCAGTTGATATGTAGACCGACATTTGGTTATTGGGGGCTGGAGATTCGGTCGATGCATGATTGCTGATTGGACACGAGTATTATGTGAACGGACTTTCACATGGAGACGTGTCAGTGTATGAGGTACTGGGTTGGCGGGAACCCTCCGTGCATCATTACCACACCTTCCTGGCCACATCTTATTACAGCCGGGTTTGGGGGTATTGGGTGAAAGGTCATAATGGCAATGTATTTTCTTGTTAGCCTATTTTGCGCGTTTAATGGGGTGTGGCAGGCAGGAGACGACCATAAAACAAACCAAAATATATATTCTTAGAATGATCGAAATGCCTTTCCGCATTATCATATTTCAAACCGATCATTGAACATGTGCCAACTGATCGCAATGTGGGGAGAAGGACCTCGCTAGTTGTCTCGCACTAGAGTTCTTCTACATGGCGTTCGGGTGTTGGCCAGAGTCATGTGTACAGGAGGCCAGCCCGAAAGGCAAATTCCCTTGGGGTTTACAGAGTTTAACGCTTATAAAAATAGCCTACATTCTGATCAACTATCAGTACGACTGAGCTTTCCAGGCAAGCGCCTTTGAGTCACTTCAAGTTAGAGATATGGGTAACAAACGGTTAGACATATATTTGACCTACAACAGAGACCAAAGACAGCCGCGACATATCCTACGTAGCGTCTGCAGGCATGGCCCATCTTCTCAACCACTCTGCCTCGCGCATCATGACAGCGGGCCGCGTTGTAAGTTAAATGTGCAATGATTCAAATGAATCCCAATGTGATGTCGCATGCCTTTCAGACGTAGGCTTCATCCTCACATTATTTCATTACAGCTGCATTTTTTTCCCTAGGGGGTTGCGATGGGTTGGAGTTCGTGTAGCTGAGCGTAAGTCTATAGGACACACAATGACATAGTAGAAGATCGTTCACAATGTGTGCAGCAATCCGACCACGGGGGGGGGTTGTGCGCGGCGGGGTATTTGTTTCCCACTGCGCCAACCATTATTGTGAAAATTAGAACTCAAGCGGACTCAGAGGAGAATATTATGGATTGTTAGAGATGTTAAACAGTCGACGAACTCATGCATACATTTCTCACACCACCAACTTCATCCCACCAACCACCGGTTTAACTGAGAGAAGTTACTGAAGACTTCATCGTAATGAATCTGGAAATGTAGCCATAACACCGGAAAAATAAAAAATATAAGACATTGTGACATGTAATGCATTATTGGTTTCTGCGTCGAACGAAAAGGGGGGGGGAAGGAGAGGGAATGGTTTTGAGGGCACCCGGGTTGTGTTGACAAAGGATTTGTAAGACTTTGATAGCGTTTGTAATTATTGTACATCTGAGCAGCCATGTGAATCATGACGCCGTCACTACTTTGCATTGCGACCAATGACAGCCGAGCCTGACGGCGTAGGGACACCTCCAAGCATATTCCGAAGAGACTTCCTCTTGTCTTGAGAACGTACGTACGTACAGGTCCAAAGGGTTCGTGTTCGCGACTTCGGTCGTCGTCTTGCGGTCTAATCTAAAGTCCAACTGAAGACCAGCTTAAGATCAACTTCAAGAGCAACTTAAGCACCAACTCAAGACGCAACTTACGACCAACTCAAGACCGCACTTAAGACGGTTAGCAATCGACAAGAATCGAGAAACGGACGTCCAGTCACACTGTAATGCACTACAGACAGGAACGCATTGAGAAAACAGATCTATTTATTTACAAGTATGTGGTCAAATGTGATACAACGGGCTTAACCAGAAAACGACAATGGCCAAAAGTAATTGATTCACGCTACGTACTGATACTTAACACCCCCCCCCCTATCACCATTACCATATGCAAAAAATCTACCTTCACTCTCTACATTCCTCACTATAGTGCGAAGGGTAGGTCTTTAGAAGAGTAGACACAATCGCATTTGGGCTATCATTAACAGGAGGTAAACTTGTCTACTTTTTCAGCATAGACAAAATAACTTGTTCCGACAAGGATGTCACTAAAACCGTTGGGAGCAATAACGCCAAAGGGGAAACCCATTTTAGCTATTGGGAATTTGGTCCCATGTTTTGCCCTTTTTCGTGTTAGGTAGCTTGACTGGCTTATAAGGTGGTAATTATGTATAATTTCTAACTCCAATCATAGCAAAA
>NW_026944869.1:0-9715 GCF_034702125.1 Engraulis encrasicolus
TTTTGTCGAAGGTGTTGCTATAGTTTCGGGGCAGAGATTCGCAATAGTTTCGGGGCAGAGATTCGCAATGGTGCCGATGTGACGATGAAGAAGGCCAAAACGTTTATCTGTCATGCTAACCCACTGAGAACCCACAAGAATGCTGCCTTTCTATTATTAATCTGTATCATGTCCACTTTGGGGAATTGGAATGAAAGTGTGCTAGTGTGCCCCTCCCCCCCCCCCCCCCGTGCCTGCTACGGTTGTAGTGCTAGTGGGCATAGTTACATCATTAGATGCAGAGTCGTAAGTACAGGCTTTCGTTATCTAGTGCCACTTCAGAAAACAAAGTGGGAGTTTAAAGGCCAGTGGCTAATGTTTTGTTCCACACACACACACATGCACACACGCAAGCACGCACGCACGCACACACACACACACACACACACACACACACACACGACACAACATGCAGCACCGCCGCACGCACGGCACGCACGCACGCGCACGCACGCATCGCCACACACTCACGGCACACACAACACACACACACACACACGCACGCACACACACACACACACACACACACACACACACACACAGAAAAGAGTAAAGGAGTAAGAGATGGGTGCGAAGAGAAACAGCAGGCGAACATGGCTCCTAAAAGGTGCCAAAGTTAACCGCTGCACTTTATGAGATCATTTTGGCCAATTCTCCCACCAGCCCAGGGCTGACTTATTGGCAGTGGCACATCTGTCTTGACAAGTCAATTCACAAAAACAGCTATGTCAGCCTGTGGTTGTATGTGGGTGCTGCTTGTCGACACAAGGACTTCACAATGACTCTTACTTCCTCCCTCCCGCCCTTTCCCATCAGGCTCTGGCCTTGTGACATGACATGAGGCACGCCACGCAACCATGAGTCAAGTGTTTTTCTCTAAAATGTGTCTATATATTATATGTATTGAGTATATGTTTATATGCCTTGTATACAAAAACATAACTCCCAAATGTATTCTCTCATTTGGAATTCCCAGGAAATACTGACAATTGGGGGAAAAAGCCCTGGCCTGCACTGCTGTGAAAGGGGGTGCATCCGCAGAAAAAAAAATAAGAGTTGGCACGACCCATGTAAGGTGGGGAGCATGGCTGAAACACTAGCTGACTGTATATGGGGGGGCAGGGCTGGATTGAGGTTGCTGGTGGGGGCCACAGCGAGAAGCACATTATTGTAACAAATTTTACGCAAAGACACACATGTAACTAGTTTTATGAGCTAGGAATTAAGGATATTTTTGCTTTTGGCCAATCAGGGCCCCCCTGGCAGTTGGGGGCTCCTAGGCCGCAGCCATGTCCAACCTGTGCATTAAACCGGCCCTGATGGGGAGGGGGCTTGTTGTGGTAAAGTTTGGTGATCCATGGTTTAGAGCAGTCTTTCTCAACCTTTTTCTTCAGGGACCCATGTTTTTACTATTGTAAGCTTTGGTGACCCAGCGCCCGCATGAGAGGAAGTCACTTGATACGCTCTGTCTCCTCCGAAAACTCATTTTAGTCATTTTATTCCTCAATTCGTCTTTGTTCAAAAACAGAATAAATGTTTAATGCACTTAAATTTTGTTGCTTCTATGCATTTGTCATTTATTCAACATGGGCTACATATGGTATTAAAATGAAACCCCTTAAAACTCAAGAGGGCTTCGCGACCCCCCGTGGATCTTTGGCGACCCATAGGTTGGGTCCCGACCCATAGGTTGGGAACCACTGGTTTAGAGGACTGAGGACAGGAGGAACTAGAACTATTTCCAGAAGACACAGTGGGGAGCCTAATACTGCTATACAAAGGCAGAGTGCAGTAACTACAGATGGATATTTTGTGAAGCTTGAGTTTAGATTGAAAATGGGTCTCCATGACACCTCCTTGATCGTATGACAGTCTTCTTGCCCAAATGTGTTTCATTGCTATGTCATATTCGCGGTAACTATAATATCCAACATAATACCAAGGCTTTGAAAGCATTTTTCCTAGTTTCAATGTTGACGTAGTTACTGCACTTTGCATTTTGTGGTGCAGAATAGTCAGCACTGAAACCCAAGGCCTCAGTAAAACAGACACGCAAACACACAAACACACAACACATCACAAGTCAAGGGAAGTCGGCTTTATTGTCAATTTCTTTACATGCGCTGGTCATACAAATAATTGAAATGACGTTTATTACTGTCCTACATAGACATAGACTTTCACATATGCTCACAGGCAGGCAGACAGGCAGGCAGGCAGGCAGGCACACACGCAGGCATGCACGGAGGCAGGCAGGCAGGCAGGCAGGCAGGCAGGCAGGCAGGCAGGCAGGCAGGCAGGCAGGCACGCACGCACGCACGCACGCACGCACGCACGCAGGCAGGCAGGCAGGCAGGCAGGCACGCAGGCACGCACGCGCATCCAGCACGCGCATCCAGGAACGCACGCATGCACGCACACTGTACAAGTATGCTGCTATTGATTTCAGCGTTGTCCCTGCCATGAGGGAACTTTGAATTGAACACAACAAAGCAGCTGTCTTGTAGATGGCTGATTTGAACAAATCAATGTGGCCGTGCTGCATCCACCGTGACAATGGGACTTGAGTGTTTGTGTGTGTGTGTGTGTGTGTGTGTGTGTGTGTGTGTGTGTGTGTGTGTGTGTGTGTGTGTGTCTGTGTGTGTGTCTGTGTGTGTGTGTGTCTGTGTGTGTGTGTGTCTGTGTGTGTGTGTGTCTGTGTGTGGTTCCTGCTCCTCCTACTCAAGCGAGTAGGTCGCTTTTCTGCTTTGCTCCTGCCTAACTTCAATTTCTTTACTTTTTTTTTCACACTATATCTTGGATTTTATTTGCCATATACACAGTTTTTAACAAGTTTAGAGAAGAACAACAGAGGATTTTATTCATACATTAGTGTTTTTCACAAGAGAACCTAGAAGTCAAAACAATTGCCGAGCTGAAACAATAACAAAATGCGACAACGACAGTCCAAAAAATGGATACTGCCCTAGGAACAACGGATTTTCTGCCCTGGAATCCTTACTGCGGTGATCGCCTATCAAAGACTGAAGGAAGTCCTGTGGAAACAGGTGCCGCAAATGCAAAAGCAGGACCAACGACCCGGCTGATGTGACATTTGTGACGCCTGGACGAAACACCTGGCAAAAGCTTCGCAAAGCCAAAATGTGAGTAGGGCCTACTCACTATTGGGAAAGCAAAGGGGCTCGACCAAAAAACAGAGATAAAATACTAACTTCAACACCAGTGCGGTCTGCTGCGCCAGACCAACTTTTTCAGGGCAGCCCATAAAACTTCAAAATCGATTTGAGTGACCTTGAACAAGTGGAACCAGTTGCTCCCAGCAATAAAAACTGAACGTACACCGCATTGGGAATAACAAGAACAAAGTTAGACGACGCAGCTGCCTGCCCTCTCCTACAACACTTGTTGTTGGTTGATCTGAGTGTGAAAAATATCGGAAATGGAACTTTTAAAGTGTCCTGTCTGCCCCATTCATCCGTACGTGAGAACCAAGGACAGTAATCCCACAATTGGTGTCTGACTTGACCAAAAAACGGGCAAGGCCCCCACAACCACCTGTCTGTGCTCTGGAGTACAGTAGTATCAGTAGAGGATGAACATGGTTGAAAGCACAGTCTGATATCAAACTGGGTTCCCTACCCACAGAGTAAACAGTTGTTTTTGAAAATAAGCAGATAAGGGGACCCGTGTACAATCGTTAAAATCTTATTCACAGTTCTAAATCAACAAAACGAGGTCTCTTGAAGCAGGACACGCATACATTCCCCCAAGACGGCAAGCAGGGGAAATCTCAGACTTAGGTCCCCAAAAAAAACATCACTACCACGAGTGGAAATGCCTCCAATGGCCTCAAATGCTAAATTAGCTTTACCTAGAAATAGTACATCCATCTCTAAGGAACAAGCCTTTTGTTGTCAATGAGTTTAATCTTGTACCACACAACCTTGATTTTTTATTTTTAAACCTGAAACATGGACTGGAAAAAATCCACTAGCTCTATCACACACTTATCGACAGCTCTACTCCGTCACACTTTTTAAATTTCCATTAGTACAAGAAAGAAAAGGCAGAATAAACAGGGAGGGGATAGCATCATTATTTCTCTCAAGGCACTGTTTCAATGTCAAAAGACATCACTAGGTGATTCTTTCATCTTTTGAATACTTAGCTGCAGTTCTAAAATGTTCGTTCTGACATACTGTTATTGACTAATGTACAGACTCCAGAAGACTTTCTGCACCACTCTTCTTAGAGGAAAATTTGGGTGAGCTGTTTGTCGAATGTTTGTGTGGACTATGATAGCTTGTTGTTATAGCAGGCGGATTTTAATTTTTACGTGGACGAACTTTAGAGAACTGTCTATGCTGTAAGGAATTTCTTAAGTGCTTATCGACATTTTTAGCCTCACACAGCATGTAACAGGAGCGCCAACACACAACCAAGGTCACACTTTAGACCTAATAATAACAAAAGGGCCTTTAATGCTTGTGCTAGTGTCAGAATGACTATGGCTATTTCTGACCATTACTGGGCACTTTTTTTCTGATGTTTCTATGTACCCTCATGTTCAAAAGGGAATCTTGTTACAGTCAACAAAAACTATAATCAACTGTGAGACAGCCTCACTCTTCAGCCAAGCACTTTCAGAGATCCAAAGATCAAACCACAGAGAGTCTGCAGATGGACTCATGGTAAATTTACATTAATCAAGGATGACCCGTATTATGGATGTTATTGCCCCCCGATAAAAAATCCAAAACAGTGGACTGACAAAAGCACCTTGGAGAAAGAATCCCACAGTTTTATATTGCTAAAGCAAGAATGCAGGAGAGGGCTGAAAGACAGTGGCGTAAATCCAAACTTGAAGTCCACTCTCTAAAAATCTATAAACAGCACACTCTCGAAATACAACCAAGATAATTTTTCTAAAGCTAACCACAATCTTTTTTCTCTGACATTAATTAACAGTAATATTAATAATGCACGTGTCCTGGTTTTGGGCACTGTGGAAAAGCTAGCAGAGGCCCCCATCTCATCTAATGCCCTCTGAGTTCCTCTCAGTCAGCAAAATGCAATGAGGTTCGCATTCCTTTTTGCAAAGGAAAGATTGAAAAAAATACGTGCAAACATACTCGACACATGTGCAACCGACGCCTAAAGATTCAGACCAGCTTGCTATGGTGAAGTTTAAAATTCCTAACCTCCATGAGAAGACATTTGGTCCATTTAGTTGATAGTGGAACATTTCTTAATAGAACGGTTTACAAAGTCGTTAGCTCTCCTCTACATCTGAACTTAGATATTTTACCATCAGCCTGCTTCAAATCCATCTTAAACTAAAATATCATCAGATCGTTACTTCAGATTCATCGAACACCATCGACTACCAAACAAGGTCATAAGGCTATTCCCAGGCTGTCTGAAAGAAGCAGATTGTGAAACCCCTTACTGAAAAAAGATAACAAAACCTGGATGATGCACTGGCGCGCGGTACTAAACCAAACTATAGCCCAGATCCCAATCTACCCATTCATGGGTAAAATAATAGGAGAGGATAAATTGTTTTTAAACCCAGATTAACAGCTTTTCTAATGTCCCGTAATAGATATTATTGATAAGTTTCAATCAGGATTTCCGTGCCTACCACAGCACTGAAACAGCTCTGTATTAAAAGACGTTATGAATCGACATAAGAATTGAATGTCTGATGCTGGCAAAATCATAGTCCGTTCTTGGTACTTCTTGATTTGAAGTGCTGCTTTCGGATTACAGTTAATCATTCTATGTACTACTACATTAGACTGGAACACTAGGGTGGCTTAGTACGGGCATAGTGGCTCTCGACTGGTGTAGCTCGTACTTACAACCTAAGAAGTTTTTTTGTCGCTCCATTGGAAACAAACATCCATCATCACCTCGCCAAGTCTCTGGAGTGTGGGGTCCCCCAGGGCTCTCCTCTCTGGGACTACACTACTGGTTCGCTAATCTGTATAGCAGGTTGCCATCTGTGGACACATTTATCGAAGAATTCACTCCATAAATTACCATAGCTCATGCGGATGATACTCGAGCTCTTATACTTATCTATAGTCCCCAAAAGATGGGCGCATACCCTCCTTGAATCAACTCTACATTGCATGGACCAAATAAAACATACTGGAAAGGTCACCAACTTTCCTCCGAGCTGAGAGCACCGATAAATACCGATAAGAAGTAATGGCATAATTGGTGTATACCGCGTGATGGACGAGACAAGAACTCGATAGCCTAGCTATCCATGAAACGAAGGGACTGACACGCAAGTGCCACTCAGTTAAAAAGCTGGAGGGGTCCTCATTGACAGTCCGAGTGCCTAAACTTCCAACAGTCACATGAAAGCCTATTACTAAGGTCGCACATTTTGTTCATCATTAAAAGTGAATTAACGTCTCTAAATTAGGGGGCCTGATTGTCTAACACCTGCGATCTGGAAGAAAGCTAATACATGCTCGTTATTTCTAGTAAAGTGTAGTACTGTAAACAGTCTTTACTGGGCCTGCCCAAATAAAAACCATTATAAACAGCTTCTAACTTGTACAAAAACGCAGCGTGCAAGGGGTTCTTACAAAGGACAAGGAAGTTCGAATGACCACATTACTTCCTAGTAATTCGTTAATGACGCACTAGCATTGGCTCCCAGGTAGTCTACAGAATTGATTTTAAGGGCTATGCTACTTGTGTTTAAATCACTGTAGAAGTGATGGAATGGGATCACTACAATATCTACTGAGATATGCTTTCAGGGCGCTCTATCGCACCAACTAGTCACTAAGGGTCAACGGAGTAGAAGTTTTGCTGGTGATTCAAAGTCAGAACGCAAAGTGTGGAGGAGGCAGCCTTTAGCTTCTAGTGCTGTCAACAGACTTGTGGGAACCAGCTTGCCAGATGGACAGTGTGTGTAAAAGAATAGTGCACCGCTACTATTGATATGCATTTGTAATTCTAGACTCAAGACCAAATCAGTTCTCAGAATGCTTTCCCCGTTAGCTTAAATTTACTTATTCATATTATTTTTATTTTTTATTTAATTTGTTTTATTTTATTTTATGTGTTTGTATTATTATTTTAACCTTAATGTTTTATATTAATGTTTTTTAAATGCTTTTTGAATCTCTAATTCGCAGTGCTTCTTTCTTCCCTGTGTGAGTCGCTTTCATTTAACATTTGTTGAACTTTTGTGAAGCACATTTGTAGTTGATACCTGTGTGATGTAAGTTGAGCAGCTAGCTCGCAAATAAGAGCTTGCCCTTGCCTTGCCTTGTGTGTGCTGTGTTCGTGTGTCTGTGTGTGTGAGCGTTTGGTTTGTTGTGTTGTGTGTGTGTGTGTGTGTGTGTGTGTGTGTGTGTGTGGTGTTGTGTGAGAGACGTGAGAGGAGAGAAAGAGATGTAGAGTGAAGATGAGAGAGTAGAGACGAGAGCGAGAGGGAGATGGGTGTATGGAGGAAATGAGTGTTTTGTTTGTTCAGGCTTTGTTTTGCCATGAAGGAGAGAATTACTGAGAATAGTTTAATGTGATGGGAGCCACAATATTGTGCGTTTGTGTGCATGTGCACTCAAAATAGTCTGGGTGTGCGAGTGCATGTGTGTTTGTGCTTGTGGTCCCCCCAATGTGTGTTGTTGTTAAAAGTATGTCGTGCTGTGTTGTTTTGTGCTTGGTGTATGATGAAAGCATGTTGCGTGTTGTTGTTGTGTTAGGTGCGCCATGTCTGTTCAGTGTCTGTCTGTGTGTTTGTGCTTTGTGCTTTGTGTGTGTGTGGTTGTTGTGTGTGCGGTGTCGGTGTGGTGGTGTGTGTGTTGTGTGTGTGTGTGTGTGTGTGTGTGTGTGTGTGTGTGTGGTGTGTGTGTGTGTGTGGGTGTGTTGTCGTGAAAGGCTTGGATTTGTCGTGTCATGCGTGTTCTTGTGGGCCCTGAATCTATTTTGCGCCCTACAGTATGGTGGAGTGTGCCTGTCCAAGATAGCCTCTTAATGGGTACCATGCAGGATGCTGTTTGTCCTTAGCACACTGGTGAGCTGTAATCCGCACTGCTCTGTTTGCTTGATGTATTTTTATACGAGATTTTAGATGTGTTGTGTGCAGAAGACATTATGTTGCGGATTATGGATTTTTGTGTGTATACGATTTTATGTGATTAGTCTGTAATCCGTCTGTAAGCTCTCTGACTGTAATCTCGTAATAGCCTCATGGCTTACTTGGAGGGGTGCCTAATATGCCTTATGTGGAGGGGTGCCTAATATGGCTTATGTAAACACAAGAATCTCTTCCATCTCTCCAATCTTGAACATGTGGGCTCTCTCTCTCTCTCTCTCTCTCTCTCTGTCTCTCTCTCTCTCTCTCTCATCCCTCCTGCTGCTCCTCTGTCCCTCTCCCTCTCCTCTCTCTCCATCCTCTCCCCCTCTCTCTCCCCCTTCCTTTTTTTAAACACATAGATACACAGTCTCTCCCTCTCTCTCTCTGCGTGTGTGTGTGTGTGTGTGTGTGTGTGTGTGTGTGTGTGTGTGTGTGTGTGTGTGTGTGTTATGGTTCACCTGATTCTGCCCTCTTGATCACATCGCCCGGCATTCTGTTCTCTCTCTCTCCCTCTCTTCCCCTCTCTCTCTCTCTCTCTCTCTCTCTCTCTCTCTCTCTCTCTCTCTCTCTCTCCTCTCTCTCTCCCTCTCTCTCTCTGCCACTGTCTTAGTCCCGCCCGAGTGTTTTCTTCCCACAGGTCTCTCCATGTCACACTATCGCGCTCTTTCTGCTTGCATGTTTAATTAACCACCCCTCGTCTTCCTCGCGATCCCCCAGCAAAACTTTGTTCTCTTTCATGCTGGGTCAGAAATAATGGTGCTGGCTTTGCATATTTATCAAAAGTTTAAAAACCTGCACTCAGCATTGCTGCAGAAAGGACAATCAGGTAACACCCCCCTAATGAATGGGGAGACTTATTTAAAGCCACAATGCTACAATGCTATCACCTCCCCCAGGCGCTCACCTGGCCTTTTGGGCCGAGCAGATTTACAATGGCAGCTGGCACACTACCCTCCATGAAGGGCACAACCCCACTAACACACCAGCATCAGTAAAAGGGCATACCCCACTCCCGGCCTGCCGACAACTTTGGTTGGGCCCAGGACCCAAAGGGTAAAACAGCATCAGCCCTTGATGACTGTCTGTCCACTAGGGAAATGCCCTGTATGATAGACTACCAGATGGACCAGCCCTGTTAGGAACGATTCACCAGTCCCAATTTTCAAACTTTGTAATTATAGTTTGTTTGTATTTGATTTTACTCTTCCCATGGCTTCTTGTTTGTGCACCCCTTGTTTGAGTTCATTTTTAATGCGAGATAGGCTTGGGACAGCACAGCAGTAAAGCATGGCATTGTAAACAAGAGATTTTACAGTGATGTGACTGCAATATACAAAGCTTTGGTTGAATCAGCAATTTAATTTACATGAAATTCCAAGTGTTCTCATTACAGTGAAGCTATGGGAAATGTTAAGATAGATTCTGTTTTTCTCCCAAATGGGGTTTCAATGATTTTTGATGCCAATTATATTTTCCATTGCAAATTAATTTTTCATGAAGGGTTATTTTAAAAGTCAAAATTAGCTTCTCTCGTGCCAAAAAACAACTCAACACACAAGTTCATGTGCC
>NW_026944870.1:0-9731 GCF_034702125.1 Engraulis encrasicolus
CCAATCTGCTAATCAGTGCCTGGCCTAACCTGAGTACTATGGGCTGCTATGCTATTATTCAATTATGGCCTTCATCTGACAAATGCCTGATGACTCTGGTCACATGGTACACTTTGCCACCTTGTATAATCAAATCTGGACTATGGAAACATCTTTCAGTTGCTTTGCCCTGCGCTGGCTGGCTGGCCCTGCATGGCACAGCATAGCACTTTTGCTTACAGGCTTGCATACTTTCCTCTTTGTGAAAGTTTGCTTTGTGGCACTTGCTGTGTGTTTGTGGCATTGTTGCATATAATGTGCTTGCTGCAAATTAGACATTGCTTTGAGAGCTAGCTTGTAGTGCTGCTTGTTTGCTGTGCTACTTGGTGCAAATTACGTTTTTACAGACTGACCAATGCTATTTTCATCATTGGCTCGTCGAGAGCTGATACATTAAAAAGCCCACCTCGCACACTCCAATTGTCATTGTAACATAGCACTGCGTACACTGAAATTGTTTCATGGCCCACACATTCAATGGACCACTGCAAACCAGCATCCCTACAAAGCATAGTAGCGGAATAGTATCATGGTGAAGGCACTTCAGTCATGGTGAACGATGAAATGGTGCGGCGGTAACATGGCCAGGGTACCACAGTTATGGAGAATGATGGGTGGGCGGGAAGTTTCCATTGCTATATGCATGAATGTAACTATGACCCAGTAATTGCCTGTCATCTCACAGTACAAACTTCAACTTTTTAACTGAAGTGTACTGTTTTTTTACCTATACTACTGTATACATATCGTAGAGCACTTTTACTTTTACATTACTAATACTGTGTACATTCTGTAGAGTACTGTTATTTTAACAGTTCAATTGCTGCTGAAAAAGTGTTATATACTGTGATACAGTACATGAAACAGCACTGAGCTGTATTTTATGTTTGGTGTGAAATAACAGTAGAATTACAGGTAAATATAATTGACAGTAACTGCCGTTTTTTTGCAGGGGAAATATTTTACAGTGCACCATAACATGTCTTTGGGGATGTGGAACTTTCTTCTCATTCTGATTCTCCTAATTGAGGCTGCATGTGAGTACGCTATGTATATGTTATGATATATTTGGCATGTGTGTGTGTGTGTGTTAGCGAGGTGGTGGTTATGTAACCTGTCTCCTCCACGCATATCCTGGTTGATAAGATAGTTGTCTTAGTGAGCAAAATTGTCCACAAAGACTGGACAGTCTCTGCACCTAAGTAATACTCCTGGATAAGAACATCAGCAAAGTGTAATACAAATGAAAATAGAAGTTTTGTATATGTTATGCATTCCTAACGTTTGTGGTGCAATTTTAGGTTGCAATTCTTTCAAATTAGCTCTGTTAGAAACAACATAGTAGGCCTACTACATAGGAATACTTTATGAAAACGGCTTAACATCAGTGCTCCCTCCGCTGGGAGGGAGTGTGTGTGTGTGTCCTCATGCGTGCGTGCATGCATCAACATCTGTATGTTTGTGCGTAAAAACAAATAAAAACAACAGGGACTACACCTGGTCACACCTATTGTAAACCATTATTACTACTACTAGAATCTTTTCTTTACTATTAATTTTTATCTTGCTCTTTTTCCTTATTTAGGTTCCTCATCTTCAGAGAAGACCTTCTCTCTGATTGGCCCAGATGGTTCAATCTCTGCTCCAATCGAGTCATCCGTCACCCTCCCCTGTGCCCTCTCCCCGTCCTTCAGTGCAGTACCTCTACAGGTGCGCTGGTACCGACCCGGTTCCTATCAGAAGCCAATTCTGTCCTATAAGAACAATCAGGTCCAGAGTGAGGCATTAGACCCCCATTACAAGGGTAGGACGTCTCTGGTGGGGGATCTGAAGAAGGGACACGTGTCCCTCAGACTGACCAACCTCACGTTCAGTGACAGGGGGCAGTATGTATGCTACGTCAAGAGCAACATCTGGTACAGTGACCTCTACATTAGCCTCACAGTCAGGGGTGAGTGGAGACATAGGATGAAATTTGGTGTAGCATAATATGGCATAGTCTTTTTTGTACTTTCGTATAACAAGTTGATATATTTGCACACAGTTATTGGCAGTACTGCAGTAGTGTCACCTGTTGATGTGAGAAGTGGACATGTGAACATTACCTGTGAGTCGGAGGGTTGGTCTCCACAGCCCACAGTCACCTGGAGAGACTCCAGAGGGACACATATCAGTAGCAACTCCAGTGGAACGTACTTGCAAACAGGTACGCTCAAATCTGTTCAATTGTCTTTATCATTATTTATGGTCCAATGGGGATGTGATTGCATAAGTAAAGATATCCCAACAGATATTATGTGCTTCAGAGGGCGTGAGCAGTTGTGTGGTGTGTGCATGGCATTTGTGTTTTTTTGCCTCCTCCTGCAGATGAGGATGGTTTGGTGTCAGTGCGCTCCTGGCTGCTCTTCTCCCCCTCACACTCAGAGTGGCTCTCCTGCTCTGTGGGGCTGTCTGACCAGGAGACCACCCAGAGCAGGGTGGCACTACACTCCTTAACTACTTCTGCAGAAGACCCAACATCAGGTCATACTAACGGTCACCCTGGTTTTCTTCTTACAGAATTTATCAATAAGTTATCATTGGCAGCAGGATTTGTTAAGTTGGTTATTCTTTCTTCACAGGATCTTGGAAAGACCCTCTTATCATTGTTTTATTCCTCGTCTTACTTGGTGTGGCCGTGTGCTTTGCCGTTCACTATAGGAAAGGTAAGGATTAGCTTAGCTTGTCCGAGGGTGTGAGTATATTAAAAAAAATTGTAGTGGAACCTAACATGAATTGTTAATATACATCTGTGTAACGCCTTTCAGCTTCACACATGAAGCACCAGGCATCACCGTACCTCTCAGTACCAACAGCAGGTAACCCCTCACCAAGTTGGCTACCTATAACAACTTTCATCTTTCAAATATGAACCAGCGATAGCTGCTTGCATACTAGAGGCCCCAAAAATGTTGATAACGGAATTAGATATTTGACTTATTCTGGTCAAATGAGAAATAAATGAGACTTACACATGGCAATTGTCCAATTTTCCATTTTATGCTATTGCCCATAGTAAATCATCAAATGTGTCATCAGGTGTGTCTACAACGTCTGCAAGTGTGTCCAAAATGACCACCTGCATTCATAATGTTAGTTGCTGTCATACTGTATGAATGTTTTGTCTTTCACATCTGATTTTACCAACTGCTGCATGAAACACATCTTTTGTTTTAGCGGTAGAATCAGGCAGAGCTAACAGTCAGAACCGTGAGGACCCAACTGCTGTACCAGGTAAGTCAGACTGCAGGGACAGGTGTGATGCAGGTGTTCCAGACCTGAACCCATGACTGTGTCACAATGTTAAGTGTTCAAGCCTTGCTAGGACGTGAAACACCCAGTGTTGGGTACTCAGCGGAGTTCACCAAAGACTATCCAATCACTGGGCAGATCACATTCCTAGCAAGGCTAGAACACTTGACATTGTGAAACAGTGCACATTTATTCTACAAGATGTCTGTGACTGGCCGACTGTTTTTACCTGCAATTAGACATTCTTCATTACTCAGCATTTCCCTTATTACAATCCTGTTTCTCTCTGACAGATGAAAAGACTCAATTCAATGATGAGTGCATTCATTCCAAATAGCTCTTAACATTAGAATATGTTCTGCTAATTGTACAAATTGTAATGGAGTGACAGCTAACTGCATTGTTCTTTTCCAGATGCTGCTGAACACACTAAGTTAAAGACTAAAGACAATGGACCCACCATGGAGGTAGTTGTAACTACAACAGCAGGTATATGATTTCACTACAATAAGTATTATTCAGTTCATTTAGTATCCCATACTCTTGAACTCATGAATTTCTGTTTTGATAAATAATAGATCGGAAGATGACACAGCTACATTACGGTAATATGAAGACTGTTCATATCACTAATTACAGCATGAGTATTACCCTCAAAATGAACATTAATACTGATCCATCTGTTTTCTCCTCTAGTGAATCTGACTTTGGATATAGAGACAGTGCCTCCTTTTCTCAAAGTTAACGAAGATAACACGTTGATCTACTGCCCTGATGGGCAGAAGTTGCCTCCAACAAAGACATGTGACCTTCAGTCGCCGGATGGTCCTTCAACAGAGACTGCCCTCCCCCATGCGTTATGTGATAGATGTTTCAAGTCAGGGAAACACTATTGGGAGGTGAAAGTAGAGAAAGACGCTAAGCAGTCCTGGTATGTGGGAGTGTGCTCTAAAGATGTAGTTCACTCTAACCGTGTCGCTCTACACCCTGACAATGGCTTCTGGGTTCTCCACTATGAAACAGGCATTGGACTCTTTGCCAACACAGAACCTCCAACCAGGGTTCCAGTGAAAGACTCACTCAAGACTGTAGGAGTGTTTCTAGATTGTGATGATCACACTCTCACCTTTTACAATGCTGATAAGAGTGTGTGTTTGTGCTATCTCTATGTCCCACAAAATGTAATGTTCATTCCTCTGATCAGCCCTGGAGTTAGAGAACAAGGGCCAGTTAAATTACACCACCGAACAGATCATCAGGACTCTGACTCTCAGATATTTGCTAAGCTAAGAGGTATTATAATACTTTCAAGTTTATTTTACTTCATTTGTCTGTTTGAACCTGGTTTTAACTCAGTATGTGAACTGATTTTGTATTTATAATGATTACTTTTTCAGATCTGAAACCACCAAGAGAATATTGGGGTAATACTGCTATTGCATGATTGCATATGTGTAATATTTTTGCCATATCAGGTAAAATGTAATAGCATTTGTTAATGTACATTTCTTTTTCAAATCCCTTCAGTGGATCTGCATTTGAACACAACAACTGTACCACCTTGCCTCAGAGTGGAAGGAGATAGAGCTGTCAACTTCTGCTCAGAACTAGGCCAGGATTTGGGATACAGGGGATTCAATCATGCCTTGTGTAATGATGGGTTCAGTTCAGGCAAACACTACTGGGAAGTAAAAGTGTGGAAGCTGAAGGAACATTGGTATGTAGGAGTGTGCGACAGTAGAGTAGACCAGACACACAGAGTGGCTTTAACACCCCAGAACGGCTTTTGGGTTCTCCACTATAACCGTAGATATGGACTGGTTGCCAACACTGTGCCCACGACACACTTGTCAGATTCATGTAATGTTCTGGGAGTGTTCCTGGACTGTGAAGAACACACTATCACCTTCTACAGTGTAAACAACTCTAAGGCCCTGTGGCAATTTTATCTACCCCCAAACAAACGCCTGATTCCTCTGGTCAGCCCAGGAGTGTTAGACTCATTAATGCCCATTTTAATTATTCCTCCTGAAAAGGGCAGCGGTGCAAATAGGGAACAAGAGGAAAACAACACAGTATGGTATGCTCCTCCACCTTGTAATAATTGAAAATTATGAAAATAAATACAGGCACAGTGCCTATTTTTACTATTCCACATGCAGACTGTAGTGTGTACAAAGAAACAAAACCAGCTCATTGAAAATAAAGTTGAACTAAGAACCCAGATGAAGGCCGTGGAAGGAGTACATATCCTCCCATCAGAGATAGAGGTAGCCCTTAAAGGTACACTGTGCAAGAAATGGTCAAAAACAGAACTGCAACTATGCTGCTGAAACTGGGGTGCCTATTGTCAAATTTGATATTTTCATGAAAGTTTACTGAGTAATACGCTCATTTTTTCTACTATGGCCCAAGTACAGTCATTTTTGCAGCTAAAAATTGCTATTTCTGGAAATAATGGCGGACCATGGAGAATATCCCCTTTTCACGTATGACATATGCAATTTTCCCAATCATAATGAAAACTTAGAATTTTATGGTGGTAGTAGCCTAAGTATTCATGAATAAGGTAACATTAGTGAGTGGGTAGCATGAATTCTGGAAATAAACAACTAAAAAGTTTACACAGTGTACCCTTAAAGACAAGAACCCGCTGTGGCTGGAGGGCTGAAGGTGGCGTCAAAGTTAGCTAAATAGGAGATTAGAGCTTCTTAAAGAAAATAAAGGAGAGAGATTGAATAGATGTTAAGTTGGCTGGAAAAAAATCGCATCTTCTTGGTAGAGGTTTCACAGTAGCTCCCGCATTACCGCATCCAGAAAAGTACATACATTAACATAATATATTTTTTTTAGGCTTGTGGCATTTTGTTAGATTTTTGTTGTTTAAGACAGCCTTGTGTTTTGCTTGCTTTTGGGGTTGGGCAGGGCTGGACTGGCATCTGAAAAGGGCACTTTTTGACGCCTTGAGGGCCCAGCACCATATACACATATATAACAGTGAAGATATCAATGCGCCTAAGTCGAAGTGCTCAGAATGTAAATGATTCTACTGTAGTAGGCTGTGTCTATTCTGTGTACTTGAGTCCTGATTTTCTTTTTCTTTATTGTACTGTCATTGGGACCCCCTCTGAAAATGAGACGCCACATCTCAAGAGGTTGTCCTAAATAAATGAATAGATAAATAAATAAATAAGTAAATGTGTTACTACGTCTTTCATTACCGTGCCATTTCTTTATCTGTATAGAAAATCGCCATGTTTCATTTGGTGCAACTACTTTTGGATCAGCTATAGTCATGCAAGAATGTTTAAATAGGCAACACGCAGGGCCGGTTCTGGCTTATTTGGCGCCCTAGGCGAGTTTGAGTTCTGGCGCCCCCCTCTTTTTTTATACCTTACAGAACACAAGAGTAATACCGGTAGTAAGCTTAACTAAATAGCATCAAGAACAATAACTGTTTTGCATCAAATGGATTTCTGGTTCTTTTGGACAGCCGACCAACACATCAGATTGAGTCGCATGAAAGTACCTTCACTGTGTGGTGTCTTGGATGTAATGGTGGTGGTGCCCCCAACCCCAGATGAGAGGGAGGTTATCAATGTGTTTTGAATTGTAAAATGGAATTGAAATGCCAGGAGAGTGGTACAGTACATTTGCATGTCAAATGCATGTGTAGACAATAGGCCTACCAATGAGGTCTGCATTGATAGCCTATCTACACTACCTACAGCATCACAAAGCATGGCAGCATAACAATTTTAATAAGCTACACATTTGTGCTGTCTATGATTCCAAACCAATTTCATTTCTGTACTGGAAATAGTGGTGCATTTGTGAGTAGGAGAATGAGAAGGGGGCTATCTATGTGTTTGAACTGGAGGGACAGGGTGAGAGAAAGGGAGAAAAGCTGTCACGCTTTTGAATTTCATAATATACAAAATATAGTTAATAGCCTCACTTGTCTGCAATACTACATCACTCAGCATGAAAACATGCTGTGCATGGTTCTGTTACATTATTAATGTAGGCCTATATGTCATTCTGGTCTGGAAACAATGTTTTTTTTTTAAGCTTAGAACTACAACAAGCAGGTAATTCATTCAAGTGGATGGAAGGAGATATGGCAGCTAAACTTGTTTCAAACATGGCACCAGTCTTACTTTACATTGCTTGTCAACCTAAGCAAGTATTATGATGTCAGGTGGGTGTTAGTGAGTAGGCTACTAACAGCTACTTTACTGGATTTCATTGCTTGGCATACTTGGCTAATGTTAGCATGCTAACTAGCGATTTCTCAGATCAAAAGCAAAGCTCTTTTTCCCTCTAATTCCAAACAGTAGCCTCATAACTATTAGGCTTTACATTATCACAAACGGTTGCTGATTAAATCACATACTTCCAAAACACCCTCTGCAACTCCTGCATCATGCAATGACTGGTTTAATGAGAACATAACAATTCTCCACCCAGCAGAGCAGCATTACTGTTCGCGCTTGCCCTCTGTCTCTCGAATGATTCTCCAAATTCAAAATAGATCGCACGCTGTCACTCGTCCCGCCCCCTTTCTCAGGACTGTCTGTTTATTGGTTCGCAGACTTCCCAGAGACAGTTGAAAGCGATATTACTATTGGCTGAGGGGCGCTTTGCCGTGAGGAGCGCTTTCGCCACGCTTTGTTGATTGCGACTTCATAAAAAAAACCTCCATATCGCAAAATTATGCATCGGAGGGCGCCATTTCGGCGCTCCTTCTTCACATTGCGCTCTAGGCGACCGCCTAGTCGGCCTATGCTTATAACCGGCCCTGGCAACACGAGAAACAATTTGGTAGGCTTACTTCTAACTTAAGGCACCCAATGCTCCCCAAGGCAGAACTGATCTAAACTAACGCTAACGAGTTTGTGCCACGCAATTTTCTGACCGGGGCCGTGTCGGGAGAAACTCATCTCGGGTACGAGAAGAACATAGCCTACTTAATTATTAAAACACAGTGGACTGTTCCTTAAGCTACGTACACACACATTACTAGCTTCTCGCTTGCTCGCCTACTCACCACTCTTTCATGGAATGTTCGATGAAAGTTCCGGCAGCTTTAACTGCCAATGTGCAGGCGAGAAGTACCGAACTCTGCATTCCAATTGGTTACTCGCTTACTCGCCTCGCTCGGAGTTAAAATATTTTCGCTTGTTACAGTACTCGCCCCTGCTCGTCTCGCTGGAACACATTGACATTCAATTGACTTCATTCGCTGAGGCGAGTAACTAGTAGCGACGTGTGTGTACGTAGCTTTAAAAGCAATATTTAACTAACGCACACAACCATGTGCGTAAGTTGTACACCAAATCTAGTCAGAGCAATATTTGACACCAAAGCTAAGGCAAAAAAAACATCAGCTGAGGTAAACTGTGTTCGTTTTACATCAATGCTAACATAAAACTCATGATGTTAGCCTGGTAAACCAGCCTAAATGTGAGATTGGATGTGTAATTTAGTCTGGCCCCGATGAATAGTAGGCATCCGAAGATTGTTGATTAGAACAACCCGTTGTCTTTCAAACCGTGCCTGTGCCTATAGGTCGGCGCTCTGACCAATCAGCGCTATCTTTCTCGCTGATGTGCTTTCCCAACATTGCGAGCTTCGTCGTCACTCCCTCAAAACCCCCCCCACTATGATTGAAAACAAATCTCTGCGTTGTAGTTGGTTTCCCAGATTCTTGGCAAGCGTGGCAGACCACTCAAACGATGCGAGGCCAGACCACTCGCAGCCCAAAAAAATGTTGGCGTCCAGCCCGGTGGCGCTGGTTTACTAGGCTACCAAGATGTGCCATCTATAGACAGGTCATCAGCTGGGAAAATTAGGCCTTTCCGTCCTACCGCACTTTTCTCTGTGGATTACTGACCAGAAGGCCTCTTGGAAGAAATTAAAACATGGGTCCACGTCAATTTTTGCTCAGAATTCAATATGGCCGCCATTTTCCAAAATTACTGGTATTCATGCATTATTACATTGTACTATAAGGTGATCTTCATGAAAGATTAACTACATTCAGCACTATTCTGTCCTATTCCCTTACATATATGTTTACAAAGGTTGATTAAACTAAAACAAATGAAAAATAAAGTTGGCCAGCTTGCAATATCCAAAGAAAAGGTCTAAAAATAATGAATGAAATGCATATAGTCTATGGCTGGGGAAATTAGGCCTATTGTCCTGTCAAGGTTTTCACAGTGGATTACAGACCAGAAGCCTATTGAAAAAGATTCACCAGCNGGTTGCCATCTCAAATGTGCTCCAAAATTCAAAATGTTCTCTGTTTTGCAGAATGCAGACTTTCATACTTACAGTTCATACATTTTTCTCAATATTGCTAACGGCCATAATTAATTTAAAAAAAAAGATTAAAA
>NW_026944871.1:0-5000 GCF_034702125.1 Engraulis encrasicolus
AGAAAGTGCTTGCACTGCTCTTGACCTGACTAGTGTTGCGTCACTAGGAGGGCACAGCCTGGATAGGAGAAGGTAGAGATTGGATACTCCTGCACTCGTGGAATGCTCTGCTAGTCATTGAAAAGGGAACTGCCATAGTACTACACTACAAGGACATAACACAGGGCCAGGGCCTTTAGTAATACATTACTAAAGGGAGGAAGGTCATCTGGAATACAGGGGATTTACACGGTGGGTCCACAGTCCTCAGGGGCAGATGTTGTTGTTTCGTTGTTATTGTTGTTGTTGTGGGTTTTTTTTCTCTTAGAGACCAACCAACCATTTAAATGGGGCAGCCCACTGGTCCATCTTTAAAGGGACACTGTGCAGGAAATGGTCAAAAAAGGTACTGCAACTATGCTGCTCATTGAAACTGGGCTGCCTATTGCCAAATTTGATCTTTACATGAAAGTTTACTAAGTAATAAACTTATATTTTCTAGTATGGTCCAAGTAGAGTCATTTTTCCAGCTAAAAATGGCTATTTTGGGAAATTCAAAATGGCGGACCATGGAGAAGATCCCCATTTTCCGTACAGAAGAAAGTGCAATTTTTCTAGCCATCATGACTACATGCTTGGTGGTGGTCTAAAATATTCATGAAACCGGAAACCCTTCATGAATGGGCAGCATGAATTCTGGAAATAACCCGCTACAAATCTCACACAGTTTGTCCCTTTAACTGTAAGAGGGGGCAACATTGAACTATGCCTTCCATAAGCTTGTAAAAACAACTCGGGGGCTCTGTCGGAGGGGTTGGTCAATGCAGTGGTGTAGTGGGTATTTTTAAAGTGGGGGGGGTACGCGATTTTTAACATCATCAAAATAATTAGTCAATTTTATCATGGTCAACCCCCACCCTTGTCCTTAACCCCTGTAGCGCAGCGCCCCTGTTCAAACCTTTACTTGTCGCCCAAAATTGTAATGGCCCTTTACATATAAACAGAAACTTCTAGATCCGCACTCCACCCCCCCTATCTTTCACAATGGAGCTAACAAGCATCAACTTTGGATCAGAGGTGCTTCCAGGACCCTTCTCTACAATTAGGCAAAGGTCGCTATCCAGGTGAACAAAAACAAAAATGGTGGCCATATTCCAAGATGGCCGCCATGCAGATATGAATTAGGCACCGAAAACAACTGTTCACCAAAAAGGTGATACAAAGCCCTTGGAATTGTCCAATAGATACTCCTTAGACACAACTTCTTATGAAAACGGCATGCAGGCCATTGAAATCCAAGATGGGCCGTCCAATTTCCCTAAATGGTCACAATATCATAATTATTGGACTCGGTTCTGGAGACAAAAAGGGCACTACTGTTACGGAGCTGACACCAAAGCGCTTTGAAACTTTGCACAAAAGCTTCCCTTGGCCCCCCTCCATGAATTAAGCCTCGGAAGCCCCAAAGTGAAATGCTCAATTTTCATAACAATCAAGTGAATAAATACATGTACATATCATGTGTCAGCTTGGATTAATCTACCTCAATAATGTCAATACCAAATTCACTCTTGATTATAGTTCAGAAATGACTATCTCCAGTCCTAAGTGTTAAGTGGAAGTGAGTGAATCGGGGGCTTTATGCTTGGGAACATTCTGACTAATCACTGTGCCATAAACACCATACAGTATATAACTGCCACCTACTTCATGAATTGTATGTATTAGCAAAATGGTTTTACAGGTCTACTTTGAGCTTCAACTTAGATGGACCTGTTGACTACCTACCCCCTTCATGTCATGATGGGCCTTGTTATTTTTTATATGTGCGTGTAGGTCCTATTTTTAAAACATATCTGAGCCTACTCTCTCCCACACACACAGGGACATTCCACCCCTTTAAACCACCGCATAGATGGACAATGCCATTGGCTTAGGAGGGATAACAGCTGCAAAGTAGCCTACACGTCCTCAAGGACCTCTACTGTACTGTACTGTGGCGTGTACTCTGCCTCTACTGTACTGTTCTCTACAGTACTGTACGCAACTTGTACTTTTACTTTTACTATACTGCACCGTAGGGCTACTGATGTATGCTACTGTACTGTAATGTACTGCACCGCACTGTATGCTACGGTTCACTGGTGCTGTACTGTAGTGTACTGTAAGTACTATTACTCTACTGTACAGTCCTGTACTTTACTTTTACTAATGCAATTACTGGTACGCTACCTGTACAGTACAGCAATTTGTACTGTACTACCACTCTACTGTACTGTCATGCAACTGTACTTTACTGTACTGCCCCATACTGTATGTTACTGTACTGTGCTGAACTGTACCGTACTGTATGCTACCTAAATTTTACTGTAACTGCACCGAACTGTAATCTACAGTACTGTACCGTACTGTATGCCACTGCTACTGTGCTGTAAGTGTACTGATACTCTACTGTATTATTACTCCTACTGTACTGTACTTTACCTATACGGCACCATACTGTATGCTACTTGTACTTTACTGTACTGTGGCTGTAACTGTACAGTAAAAAAAAAAAACAAAAACAGTACAGTTACAACTACACAGAACTGAAACATTTAGAGCATTCTGAGGTCATGTACAATTATGATGGCAAAAAGATGTTAGTGGTGAATGAGTTATGTTACTGTTACCACTCAAAATCTTGTGAAGGTTAAAAACAAAATCATATGTCATTTTGTGTATAATAAATTATATATCTAGTATACCATATGGAGAATTGGTTTTTTTTTAACATAGATATTTCTCTTAAAGGTTGGCAAAGACCTTACGGGTAGGTAACATGTTGTCCATCAGCTGTCATTTTTGAAGTAGCAATTAGAAATACTCAATGATTACTGAGTTTATTGTAATGCAACCTTTGTTGACACAAGTACTAGTGTGAGGGACTTGTTATACCACACAAGGTTTTAGTGTAAATCCAAAGCATCCATTCAAAAAGTTATGACAAATAAACTTTCGGTTTATGTTGAAAGATGCCTGGGCCGCCAAATTGGCCATCTTGAATGGTCGGCCATCTTGAAAGTGGTTTGGCTTCCAAAATTCAAATCAATGTTCAATGTACAATATTATAGACAGTTTTAACCATACACAATTTTTTGTGCAAATCTGTGCACAGATATTGGGTGTTAATACCTAATTATATTCCATTGGTGGTTGGTCAAAGTAATACCCACTGAAATACTGTTTTTCGCGGGATATAATAACACCGTATTCATTTGTTTTCTCTCAGGGGCAAAACAATGGGTGTTAAACTAACTCTCCCTTGAACTGTTGGGTAAACTTTCAATGTGTTTTTTCCTGAGGATAAAAACAATTATGTTTTCTATACAAATAAATCCATAATGTTGTATCTGACCCTTGTTTGGTCATTGGTAGGGAAAAATGTACACTGGATCCTTTCCAGTAACCCGCACAATGTTAGCCATATGTGCATACAAACCTAAATGTACCCCCCCAAAAAACTTTTTTTGTATTTTTTTAAATTGCAAAAAATTGTCTTTCTTAAGAAGTTCATTTTTATGTGACAAAAAACCACATTTAGGTTTTATTTTTTTCCATGATGGGATAAATCATGTGATGCAGTATAGGGGTTAACATTCGTCAGCTAATGTAAAATGTCCATGTAATAATAAGGTAATGCATGACATATTGTAATATGAATGGTTAGAATCGTTTTTCTTTATTCCCGAGGGCTCCGAGGCTAGAATTACAGATAAATCTATACCCTAAAGAAACACCAATGCAAAGTTTGGGTGCTTCTTGTCACTTCCGTATAGCGGTAATCTGTATTATATCTGTTCTTGTGGCCATCTTGAATGCCAAATAGGCCAGCCATCTTGTTTTTTTTCCACCCTGGGATAGCGACCTTTCTGGTGGAAAGTAGCTTCCATGAAGCACCTGTGAAACCAAATTTGGTGCTTGTATCACCAAGTGAAAGATTATCTTATCTGGAATATTGACTTAACATCCTTCACTATTAAAGGCTCTCGGTAATTGTCATAGCAATGTCGTATATGATTGTAGTTGAAGTATTTTCAGCAAATAAGTGAATAGGCCCCGCCGGCGACCCCATCCTGCAGTAGGAGCTTTACTCTACCATCATTGCTTCTCAGTTTTCATCTGTTTTTGGTCAATCATCTGCAATACTGGAATGTGCCTCATTCAGTTTTGTATACAAACATGGCCCCGAAGATTTTTTTTTATGTATCTCACTTCAGGAGAAGTGGGTGGACTGCGTACCCCCCGTGCGTACCGCCGCCCACCTACAGGTACATCCCCTGGGTCTATGCCAAAAATGTCCGGACGTTGTTTTGTTCCCAGTGCAGGGTCCTGGGTGGCGGGGAGGGTGGTAAATTCACAGTATTGCCCAGGAGTCCTGGCATGTCCTGGGCATTGAAATATGGATCCAGCAAAGCATGGCAAACCAGCCACACCAGAGCCCACCACAGCGACTACTCCCTCACGCTGGGTGCGCACACACACACAAACACACACACACACAACTGCGCTCGCGCGCGCGCACACACGCGCACCACACACACACAAACACATACACAACTCGTACACCAGACACGCACCTACACACACAACAGATTGCTCTCGCACGACTACACAACACACACACTCTCCCCGCAACAGGCACACGTGCACACACTACACACCACACCCACACACACATACACAACTTGCACACATACACACTTGGCACACGAACACAACACATCACACACCACATACAGCACTTGCACACACACACACACACACACACACACACACACACACACTCCAAACACACACACACACAATCCACACTCCAAACACACACACACACACACACACACACACACACACACACACACACACACACACACACACACACACCAGTTCATAACTACAATGGTGCATGTGCACTCACAGGACGCCGTTTATTGTGCATTGCTAAAATTAGCCCCCTGGATCCAGACAGCCCCTTCAAAACC
>NW_026944872.1:0-9706 GCF_034702125.1 Engraulis encrasicolus
CCATTATTTTAACCTTTTTGCGGAAGGTTGTGAAGTGCTACCCAGTAGTCATGTCTATCCTTAAAGATGGAAGAGGTACCAGCGCAGCACATTATTGTAAAAGATACAAACCATTTCATGACCCATGGTTGTGACATGACCTAAAGCATCAGATCCTTGAATGTATGTGTGTGTCTGTGCGTGCGTGCGCACACCCACTGTGAGTGTGCACGCATTGTGTTTGTGTGTGTGTGTGTGTGTGTGTGTGTGTGTGTGTGTGTGTGTGTGTGTGTGTGGTGTGAGTGGTGTGTGTGTGTGTGTGTGTGTGTGTGTGTGTGTGTGTGCTTCAAACGTTTGCATTATACTCATTTTCTATCAGCCCTCCAGAAAGTTGTACTGCAACCTGCCTGGTTTTTAATCATACTGAGCAGATCTTATGAGGCAAAAGGAAAGAACGGACACAAACCAGATCACACAGTCAACCACACACACACAAAACACACCACACACACACACACACACACACACACACACACACACACACACACACACACACACACACACACACACACACACACACACACGCACACACATACACACAAAAGGCCCACATCCATCTTAGTTGACTGTTTCTCTGTGTTTATTTCAGGCCTTTGTATATCCCGGGGTGTCCCTTCGCATTGCATTGGAGGCAAAAAAAAAATAGAGAGTGAAAAAGAGATTAGGCGTGTGGGCAGGGCCACTGACAGCTTTCGCTGGGGCCAGGACAAAGTCATCTGAAAAGCCCCCCCCCAGCCAATACATTCAATGTAATGAGGACCCAATTATGGGCTCCTCGTCTCCTTGGGCCCGGGACAACTGACCCATTTGCCCCCCTTGTCAGCTTCCCTGGGCGTGGGTGCCGAAAAGGGGAGAGCGAGTAGAGTGTGGCCTGTTGTCAGCTGTGGCTTTGGGTGACAGACGGACCACGTCGGGACCTTTGTGACTCCTATGTCACACTAATCACTCAGAGAGATGGAGGGACACAGTGCTAAGGGGTTTCACCTGACCCCTGCCACCCACCGACTGCCTGCCTCCCTGATGCCTACCTTACTGCCTTCACAGATACACATGATGGAGAAAGAATGGAGGCTGTACTTTGTTTAAGTTTGTGTGGTGTGGGCGTGTGTGTGTGTGTGTGTGTGTGTGCCCCCCTCCCAGCCCCCACACCCCCCCTCGCCCCTGTGGTGGGTGTGGTTGTGTGTGTGTGTGTGTGTGTGCAGTGGGCGGAGGGCCCACCTTTTACCCCACCGGGAGAAATTTTCCCCTTGGCGCCCTTCTTGATAAAAAATAAAAAAACAAAAAACAAAACCAAAAAAAAACAAGCGAACACAAACCTGGTTTTCCTAACCCAAACAAGACAAAAGCCACGAAAATCGCCAGTCGTACTACATGTGGACATTAGTTGTTGTCAAAATAATCAACCTGAAGTGGAGTAATGTAGCCTACACCTTGATGAAATGCACAGCCCATTGGGTATGTAGGTCTAACGTAAACCGCAGGTATACGCACCCATTTAACAATTTCAAGGGATTACAGTATACCCACCCTTAAAACTGATTGATCCATTATTTTTACCAATAGCACAAATATATACAGTAGAATCCTACAACACATCAAAAAAATTGCTCAAATTAACCAGTATACCCCACTTCAAAAAGTAGACGACACACTGGAGCCATGCATCACAGTCCAAAGCATTCATTAGGCCTACTAGGTTAGGCTTTACCATCACGCTACTGTTCCATGCAAATGTGCCCTCCACTGTCAATTTTGGACAGTTTGGAATTGAATTATACGTTTTAAGAAGTAACCGGCATGCAGAATGGGCACAAAGTTTTTGAGTGTGGGGATTTTTAGCAGAGTAGGCTTACCAAAAATTATAGTATAGTAGCCTATAGGCATAGCTTACAAAAAAAGTCTGTCTACATTGTTGCAATAAAACCACCATGCAGCAACTAAGCCAAAACCTAATAGCTAGACTTTCAAACCACAACCATAAGTCAACAAAATGTATAACCCAAACGGTGTAGGCCTAACCTTAAAACGCTGTCTTCGTCGCAGAGCACATTAAAAGTCTTTGTTTCTTGCAAACTCACTCTACTTTAATCCACAGCTTAAGGCTACACACCCCTAGCAAATGGTCACATCAGGAATCTGTGTGTGGTTAATTATTTTGTTCCATTTATTCAGACATAGGCTTTAAATCATTAATGCTACCACTATAAATATATGTATGATAATAATATTATTTCGGACTATAAAAGGAGATTATACGGACGGTCTAAAAAATCACAAACAAAAACCCAATTGCTTCTGTTAGGCGCAGTTCTCTTCATTACCAACTTGGTGGAGTTATGTTCGGAACCCAAGGGTCAATAACCACAGAGCAAGCCGGTGAATGGACTGGAAAGAAAGGAATGTAAACTGTAAAACAGTCGTGTGGGAAATCGGAAAAATAATGTCATAATTTCTTTAATATTTCCATCCTTTGGTACAACCAATTATTACATATACAAAGGTTCTTCAAATACTGAAAACAAATTGTGTTACTAAGGATCTTGTAAAATTCGCGATCTACGGTGTATGAAAATGATCAGTAGAGAAGGGGTGTGGGCCAATTACTGTTTTGAAACCGTCCAGTGAGGTATTTTGCCGTCTGGTATGCGGTTATAAATACGGCCTAGTCCAGTGCCATAATAATACAGGGAGGGTGGAAAGTGGGATAGTCAGTGCTAATAAATGTACAGGGCCGCGTTGTTATTTTTAGAACACAGTTGTGGCGCCTTATAACATTTCACGGCCGCGGGCCCACCGGGACAAGTCCCCGATCTCCCACCGGCCACTCCGCGCCTGTGGGTGTTTGTTGTGTCGCTGTGTGTGTGTGTGTGTGTGGGCCAGCAGTGGTTCACCCATTTGGGGGCCATAGGCAAAATATACAGTATAGGCCTACATGGGGGCCTGTTGCATTATTTTTTGTGGGTATTTACCATGGTAAGGAGGTCTTGGGGGCCCTTGCTCAAGGCAGATAGATCGATGGTGATTACAGAAAAGCAGACTATGTGTGTGTGTTGTCCATGCGTTTCATGTGTGTATGTGTTGGTAAGTACCATGTGTGACAAGGCATGGCCATGACTTTTACAGATGTCAATATTGGACAAAAGGCAGAAGAAAACAAAGGGGGAAAAAAAAATGAGTCTTGCTGTTAATGTAACTCAGAGTTTCACACCTGAAAGTTAGAGAACAAAGTTTACTTTGTTTGATTTTCGTTTGTTTGCTTTGTGCCTACACGGAAATTGTAACTGTGCAAGTAAGTGCTTTTATGTATAAGGAAAGATGTATTCCTTATTGTACATACACGTAAGTCCTGCTAAAAATGCCTTTTTCCCTTATCTAGGAAAGTAACTAATGTCTCCTCCTGCAAAGTGAATGCCCAATTAAGCACCCAAGGTAGACTGGGAATAGAGTGCAGCTATTATGGCTGAACCAATTAGCGTAATGTACTGTCATTTTAAACTTAATAAGAGAAATGAAAGAGGAGGACTCAGTCACTGAGCATGTCATTCTAGTCTGTAATGTATCCTAATGTGGACAGTAGTACTTCCGTAGAGTATTCAGACTCCATCACATAAACTTGGCTAGGACAATTCTTGTGTCATTATAACATGTAATGTACCTTTATGATTTTCTAATGCTCTTTGAAAAATAATGTATTCAGGGGGCCATACTCTGCTCGTATCACTTCAAAGTATTTTTTTTGTCATATCACCCCATGTTCATTAAGGTTTTTTTCCTCCAATACTATTGTAGTGTGCACAGTACCTATGTATCAGTCATTTTCAACAACTCTACACATATGATAAAAAACCAATGTATTATTGGGTGTTAATAGTATTGTATAATATATGGCCCACAAATTCTTTTGCATGTAATGCACTTGTAAACCTTAATGGACTCGTATACAGTTCAAAACTCTATACAGAAGGACATGTTTGGATGGATAAGAACCTATCCCATACAGCATTATACCCTAACACCTGTGCAAGTCTGGGTTATTTACGGTATTCAGACTAGGATTGAAGCAAGGTATTTTGAACAGGTTTAACATAGACCCTGGGAGGTGCAGGATGATGTGAGCAGAGGCTCCAGACTGAATATGATTCAGAGTGCAGCCCACGACGGGCCGCGGCTGGCAACTTTGGGCCCAGGACCAAGGATTTTTAAAAAGTTATTGGAAAGGACTCCTTCCCCACAAACACACCACACACACAAACACACACAAACAAAAACACCACAAAAACAAACACACCACACACACAAACAACAACCAAACAAAAACAAACACCCCACACACACACAACAACCACACTCAATGCATATAATGACCGGAAGGAAAGTGGGGTTGTCAAACAAAAGGTGAGTTCTACCGGGGACCAGGGAAAGAGGGGGCGGGACCAGAATATTTTAAGGTGGTTACAATAACAATTTATTTACTGTATATTTTGACGGGGGGCAGGGACCTGTTGCGAGACGTTTACAGATGACATTTTGGCCACTGGGCTAACAGTTAATTAAAACTTATGGTACAACAGCCATCCCACTGAACATACAACATTTAATTTAGGAACTCATTTTGCGCAACCAAGCTACTTGGGCCCGGGCAACCCCCACTGACCATTTTTGCGCATCTCCCTGCAGCATAGCCCAGCAGAAGGCTAAAGGAGCCGGCAGCAGAACATTGGGCCTTTGCACCTCACACCCCCGCCAAACCCCCCCCCCCCCCCCACCCCTGAGCGCCCCCCCCCTCCACCTCCCACGTGCCGTTATTAACCTACAGTGACAGTAAACCTTCACTAGCCCACCATCGATGCTGGGATTTTTAAACCTTTGTCAATCTAAAGTTTTCCCCGGTACGCCGACAGCCTGGGGTAAACGGCACCAGACAAAGCCCAATATGTTAAAATGCAATGACGCAGCTCCTTTCACCAAACACCCCTGACCCTTTCACCCCTCAAACACAAGCCAAGGAAAACCACACACACAACACACCACAACACACAACAAAAACCACAAACACAAAACACACACCAGCCTCTATGCACTCTCTTCTGTCTCGGTAACACCCCATACCCCCGCTTTCCCACCCCCCTGCACCTATATCTATCTCTCAATGAATCGCATGATGGGGGCCACTTGCTTTGATATGCCACGTCGTTCAGATACAGCAGATGACAATCAAAACACTGCCCTGGCGCTGGACTGAACATACTCCACCACAACACCAATTCCTCGTCCGTGTCAGCCGTGGAACAGAACAGTCGACACTGTGCAACGTCAGAAAAAAGCTGCACCAATTCAAACTCATCAAGTACACAGAGCCTGTACAATGTCTCGCACAGTATGTGTTATTATTCAATGTTGTGGACTGCTTGTACTGTTGTTAAGTTACAAACATTTTAGAGATGTATAGGTCAAAATGTCTGATCCAGATGAAGAAGAAGATATGTTGTGGTTGTGTGTGTGTGCCTGTCGTGCCTAAGTGCATGCGTTCGTCTGAGTGAATGAAAGCGCTTGCGGGGCAATGTGTGTGTGCGCGAGGCAAAAATTGGCTGTGTTAGTGTGTTGTTAGGATATCCGTTGGAGTATAAGGTTTTGTTTATATGTATATATTTGTTTATATGCTTGTGGTATGTGTACATATTTGTTTTGTCTGTCTATCTGTGTGGTGTATATGTTCATCCAGCCGGTCTGTGGGGTCTATGTGTGTATACATGTTTGTGTGTCTTGTGTAACTATTTAACTTTCGATGGTGTCTGTGTGTGTGTGTGTGTGTGTGTGTGTTGGGTGGGGGTGTGTGTGGTCGTGTGTCGTGATGCTGTGTGTGTGGTGTGTTGTGTGTGCGCGTTGTCCGTGCACACGTGCGTGTTGGGTGTGTCGGTGGTCAGTTGTCTTCGCTTTGAGTGTGGAAGTGTGGATGTTTTAAGTATGTGTCCGTTGTCTGTGTGTGAGACACCATAAAGGCTTTTATCAACATACCAAGTGGTCTTTAAAACTGCTGGTTATTGTTATATGAACCTGTGCGAGGTGGGAAGCAGACATGTTTACCTTGACTGATATAATGGCACCCTCTCACTCACTCCAACTAATCCCTCAACCTGAGTGTGTGTGTGGTTTGCTGTGTTGGTGTGTGTGTGTGTGTGTGTGGGTTGGTGTTGTTTTGTCGTTGTGTGTGGTGTTGTGTTTTGGCGTGTGTGTCCGTTGTGTGTGTGGTGTGTCGGGGTGTGTTTGTGTGTGTCCTGCGTTTGATGCTAGAGATAGACCGAAAGAGCAGTGTTTGGTGTGCTGTGTTGGTGGTGCCGTGTGCCGTTGCTTGCCTGTGTTTCCCTAACTCACAACAATCTCAGCATGTCCGTATTCAGCTTGACGCGGAGGACACGGCCTGTGTTGTGATGGCTAAGGGCTCCGCGCGACTCACACCTCGCCGACTGAAAGCCTGAAAGTTGATATGTCCGCGGCCCGAAAATCCCGCTAACAACACTCAACGGAGGCACAGTGGCTCCGCGTTCAATTTATAAAAAACCATGTGTGAGACACACACACACACACTGCACGACAATCTAGTCACGGCATTAGCAACAACCTTACACCCTCACACACACACAACAACACACACACACACTACAAAACCAACCACAAAACCAAACACACGAGAACATGATTCGGAGCCACTAAAACACTACACAAAAACACGAACAAACAACACACACAAACACGAACCAACAATAAACACCTATTACATCTTTTGGGGGGGGGGGGGCGGGGCCACACACCAGAACTAATGGAACTTTTTCACCCTGCCCACATTTATTCCTGAAAATCATGTCACCTAAGGGAAAGGGAGTTCCCGTTGGTGGAATACTGACACACACGACGCCCACACACACACCACACACAAAAACACACCACAACACCAACACAATAAACCACGAGGCACACACCACACAGCCCAACAACACTCAACAGGAGACACACCACAAAAGAGACTGCAGACATTCGCGACCAAGGGGCAACACACACTCAAATCCTATAGAGGAATGCCATTACAACACATACTTTGGCACACGATTACCACATACAGAAAATCACATGAACCTCTGACATGCAGCTTGAACACTCACAGGCACATAACACAGGCCAGGCATGTATTCAAAGACCATGCAAGCCACCAAGGTACAAACTGGCCAAAGGACACTGTGTCCATTTTCCACTGTGGTCATCGTTGAAGAGGAGTGTAATAGATATGATATAGTTACTAACTTATATGTTCATACTTTCATCATCTCCATACTGTTTTCCGTTTTGTATTTAGCCTATCCCTAAAAATACATCCGATTTTTATAATGCTTTTTATTGGTACTCAAGAGACATGCTTCACGGGAGAAGAAAGAATCACAAACACATCATGTAGAAACAGATGCCACACACACCAAACACCACCAGCCACCCCACACAGGGAGGGGCAGGATGTCATAGGTTTAGACAGTTAGGGAGGTCAGAAAGGTGTTGTCGGGTTCGATTCCCAGACCTATTTGCAGAGCGTTGATGGGGGGAGTAAAAATTAACGCTCCGTGCCTCTCTCCCCCATGTCTTCCTATCGAATCTCCCTGGACTGAGGTACCGCGGAAAGCATAGGCTTACACCCGGTGTTCCGGGGTCCTTGCACCTGCTCCAACTATGGAGGGCAAACACATTGGGGGCTGCCCCAAAAAACACAAAAAAAACAAACAAAATTGCAACGCGTGAGGCCACCCTTATAACCTGCAATTTTGGGGTTTCGTTTGCAATGTTCACGAGAGTTGGAAAAAAAAAAAAAAAAAAAAAATTGTGTGCTGTGTAGTGCTGCTTGTAAACAAAGACAAACATGGGAGAGTTGGGGAGTTTTCCCCAGAAGCTGCAGGGTGGCAAGGTTGTTGAGGTGAAGAGACTTGACCAGGTGATGAGAAGGATCTTGAGGTATATATGCATTTGCTTTATAATGGGGAAGCCAGTGAAAACGTCTTTATCTAGCCAAACAAAGCCCATGCAACGTCATTGATGAACTTTGGCAGGTCTTGAGTTAGTATCAATCAATTCTTTGTTTGTTTTTTCTCGGAGGAATATCGACACTGTGTACACTGTATGATGGAATGGCATGGCCTACCATTGACTCAACAACAGAGAACACAGCCATCACAGATCGCCCCGGAGTGGCAAGCAAGAGTGATAATCCTAATATCACAAATGGTACCGCCAGGTAACTTGAAAATAACATCACTACTCAGCAAACAAAAGTATGGTCTGGACTATTGAAATTCAAGCAAAGTCAAGCCCGGACCTCGTCAATGGTTAGGAAGGTTTTGGGTCCCTTCGAGACCGCATGAGGATTGCGAGATCAAAATTCCAACCGTGACCACTACCTACACAGCCTTACAATGCCACAAGATGGGGAAGTGGGCCCTTGAGCAAAGGGCAACCGAGGGCCCCCACATTGCGGGGGGGGGGTCCAGGGGGAGAACTCGTAATCAATACCCTTGGAACAAACTTACTAGTAATAACCTCTAGCGTCGTCTTTTGTATAAAATATGTTCAGCTAAGTGTAATGTAATGTAAAGTAATGTAATTGATTATCCAAGGTTGTCCATGTGCAAGGGCAATAAATAGGCATGTCTACATCTGTGAGGGAGAGCGATATAAAAAAGTTTAGGGTCAAGAGTCCAATGTCTTCTGACTGACACGACAAACTGGGTTGTGAAAAGAGAACTGTGTTTGCCCACAACTGTCTTAAAAAATGGGAAGAATTACAGGTGAATTAAGAAATAGAGGTCTGTAGTGTATGTCTTATTTGCTTGTAAATAACGATTAGATACAATGGAATTAACTGGGGAATCATGACCATGACAGGATCATTGGAAGAGTCGGTAATTACAAATCCATTAAAGTAGGCCTAAGCCTTTACATTCTACTGTATAACTGCCCTCAGTGCTTAGGAAGTTACACAGTAGAGCAAACTATTGTAGGGGGCAACTGGTATCATAACTCAAAATGGTCACCAGAAGTTTACGAAAAACTCCAAACGAAAACCCCCCACCCCCGAAAAAAATCACGGTGGTGGGGGGGTGGGGATAGGAACACAAGAAGACAGAACAAACTTGGGGTTGCGGACGTGAGTATATAGGAGCAGTCAAGGCTTTTCCATATGAGCGGGGCTACAGGGCCCATGCATTGTGAGCGGAGGGAGCCAAAAAGGTTAAGGGTCGTTCAGGAAGTTCAATGCTCTTCTAGCCCTGCCTGACAACCTCAGGGTGTTTAGACAACGGCACTGTGGCTGGCCAGATAATGGTGCATAGAATGGAATATGCGCACTGGGGCCCTCCAGTGGGGTGACGGACCTCTAACAGGAACTCTGCACCACGTGTAAACACACCAGGGTAAACAAAAAGTATAGCCTCAGCCCTCAGGGGCCAAATATATACCTATAAGAGGGTGGTATTCTGGAAGCAAGGGCCCGCTTGACAAGCGTTTCCGCTTTGCCCCGGAGCCAGCACCACCAGCAAATTTGACACGGCCCCCTGCAAGTAATAAAAGACATGTAATGAAGGAAAGGTGTGGGTCCCTCTTTCCCCGGGCCCAGGACACAGCCCCGTTTGTC
>NW_026944873.1:0-9651 GCF_034702125.1 Engraulis encrasicolus
GTGTTTTTTTTGTTTTGAGTTTTGTTTGTTTTTTTTGTTGTGTTTGTTGTTGTTTTGTGATGTTTGTTGTTTTTTGTGATTTGTTTTGTTGATTTTGATTTTTTGTTGTTGTTGTTTTTTTTTTTGTTTTGATTTTTTGTGATGTTTGATTTTTTGATTGTTTGATTTTTTGATTTTGTTTTTGTGTTTTTTTTTTTTTTGTGTTTTTTGTTTGATGTTGTTTTTTTGTTTTGTGATGATTTGATTTTTTGATTGTTTTTGTGTGTTTGTTTTTTGTTTTGATTTGTTTTTTTTGATGTTTTTTTGGTTTGTTTGTTGTGTTTTTGAATGTTGTTTTGTTTTTTGTTTGTTGTTTTTGTTTTGTTTGATTTTTTTTTGATTTGTTTTTTTTGTGTTTTTTTTTTTTGATTTGTGATTTGTTTTTGTTTGTTTTTTGTTTGTTGTTTTTGTTTTGTGTGTTTGTTTTTTTTTTTTGTTTTGTGTGTTTTTTGATTGTTGTGTTTTTTTTTGTGATGTTGTTGATTTTTGTTTTTTTTGATTTTGTTTGATGTTTTTTTGTTTTTGTGTTTTTTGTGTTTGATTTGTTTTGTGTTTGTTTTTTGTGTTTTTTTGTTTGTTTGTTGTTTTTTTGTGATTTGTTGTTTGTTTTTTTTTTGTTTTTTTTTTGTTGTTGATTTTTGTTTGTGTGAATGTGTTTTTTTTGTTGTTGTTTTGTTTTTTTTTTGTTTTTGTGTTTGGATGTGTTGTTTTGATGTGTTTTTTTTTTTTTGTTTGTGTTTTGTTGATTTTTTTTTTTGTTTTTTTGTTGTTGAATTTTTGTTGATGATGTGTTTTTTTTTTGATGTTTTGATTGTTTGTTGTTTTTTGTTGATTTTTGTTTGTTTTGTTTTTGTGTTTGTGTTTTGTTGATTTTGTTTGTTTTTGTGTTAGTGTTTGTGATTTGATGTTTGTTTTGTTTTTTTTTTGTTGATTTTTGTTTTTTTGTGTTGTGATTGGTGTTGTTTTTTGTTGTTTGTTTGTTTGATGTGTTGTGAATTTTTTGATTTTGTGTTTTTTGTTTTTTGATGTTTGTGTTGATGTTTTTTGTTGTTGGTTTTTTGTTTTTGTTTGATTTGTTTTTGATGTTTGTGTTTTTTTGTTTGATTTTGTTTGTTGTCTTGTGATTTTTGTTTTGATTTGTTTTTTGTTTTTGATTGTTGTTTTTTTGTTTTGTTTTGTTGTTGGATTTTTGTTTTGTGTTTGTTTTTTTGTTGTGTGATTGTGACTTTTTTTGTTTGATTTTTTTGTGTTTTTTGTGTTTGTTTTTGTTTTTTTGTTGTGTTTTTGAGGTGTTTGTTTTGTTTTTTTTGTGATGTGTTTTGTTGTGTTTGTTTTGTTTTTGTTTTTGTTTTTTTGTGTGATTGTTGTTTGTTTTTTTTGTTGTTTTTGATTTGAGTTGTTGTTTTGTGTTTGTTTTTTTTTTTTGTTGTTGTTGTTGTGTGATTTTTGTTTTGTTTTTTGGTTTTGTGGTTGTTGTGATTGTTGTTGTGTTTTTGTTTGATGTTTGGTTGGATTTTGTTTTTGTGTTTGTGATGTTTTTTGTTGTTTTTGTGTTTTTTTGTTTTTGTGTGTGTTTTTGTTGGTTGATGTTTTTTGTTTGTTGTTTTTGTTGTGTTGTTTGATGATTTTGTTTTTTTGTTTTGATGTTGTGTTTTTGTTTTTTTGTTTTTGTTTGTTGTGTGTTGTGGTGATGTTTTTTGATTGTTTTTTTGTGTTGTGTTGTTGATTTTTGTTTTGTGGTTTTGATTTTTTTGTGTTGTGTGATTTTGTTTGTGTTGTTTGTTGTTTTTTTTTGTGTTGTTTTTGTTGTTGGTTTGATGTTGTTTGATTTTTTGTGTGTGTTTTTTGTTGGTTTTTTGTTTTTGATTTTTTTTTTTGTGTTGTTTGTTGTTTTGTTTGTTTTGTGTTGTTTGTTTTTTTTGTGTTGTGTTTTTGTGATTTTTTTGTTTTTGTTTTTGTGTGTTTGTTTGTGTGTGTTTTGTTTGATTGTTTGTTTGTTGTGTTTTTGTGTTGTTTGTTGTTGTGTTAGTGATTTTGTTGTTGTTTTGTTTGTTTGTTTTGTTGTTTGTGTGTTTGATGTTGTTGTGTTTGTTTTTGTGGTTTTTGTGTTGTTGTTGATTGTTTTGTTGGATTTTGTGGTGTTGTTGTGTGTTTGTTTTTTGATTTTGTGTGTTTTTGATTGTTTTTTTTTTTTTGTGTGTTGGTGTTGTTTTGATTGTTGTGTTTTTGTTTGTTTTTTGTTGTGATTGTTTTTGTTTTTGTGTGATTTTTTTTGTTTGTGTTTGTGTTGTGTTTTGTTGTTTTGTTGTGATTTTTTGTTTTTGTTTTGATGTTTGTGTTGTGTGATTTTTTTGTTTTGTTTTTTGTGTGTTGATTTTTGTTTTTTTTTGGTGTGATTGGTTGATTTGTTTGTGTTGTGTTTGTGTTGTTTTTGTTTTTGTTGTTTTTTTTTTGTTTTTTTTTGTTTTTTGTTGTTGTTGTTTGTTTTGGTTGTGATGTGTTTTGTTGTTTTGTTTTTTGTTTGTGTTTTTTTTTTTTTGTTTTGTTGTTTGATTGTTTTTTTTTTTGTTTTTTTTTTTGTTGTGTGTGTTGTGATTTGTTTGTGTTTGATGTGTGTTTTGTTTGATTTTTGTGTGTGTTGGTTGATTGTTTTTTTTTTGTGATTGTTGGTGATTGTGTGTTTTTGTTGTGTGTTTTTGTGTGTTGTTTGTGTGTGTGTTGTTTGTTTTGTTGTTTTTTTTGTTTTTGATGTTTGGTTGTGTTGTTTGATTGTGTTTTTGTTTTTTTTTTGTGTTGTTTGTGATGTTGTTTTTTTTTGTTTTTTTTTTGTGATTGTGTTGATTGTTGTTGTTTGGTGTTTTTTTGTTGTGTTGTTTTTTTTTGTGTGTGTTTGTTTTTGTTTGTTTGATGTGTTTTTTTGTTTGTTTGTGTGATGATTTGTGTTGTGTTTTTTGTTTTTTGATTTTTTGTGTGTTTTTTTTGTTGATTTTTGTGTGTTTGATGTTTTTGTTTGTTTTTTTTGTGTGATTTGTTGTGTGTTTGTGTGTTTGTGTTTGTTTGATTTTGTTTTTTGTTTTTGATTGATTGTTGGTGTTTTTTTGTTGATTGTTTTGTGTTTGTTTTTTGTTTTTGTTGTTTGATTTGTTTTTTGATTTTGTTGTGTGATTGTGTGTTTTTGTGATGTTGTTGTTGTGTGTTTTGTGATTTGTTGTTTTTTTGATTTGATTGTTTTGTGTTTTTTGTGTTTGTGATTTTTTTTGTTTTTTTGATTTTTTGTGTTTTTTTTTTTGTTTTTTTTGTTTTGTGTTTGTGTGTGATTTTTTGTTGTGTGATTGTTTTGTGATTGTGTTTGTGTGTTGATTTTTTGTTGTTTTTGTGTGTTTTGTGTTGTTGTGTTTTGATTTTTTTTTTTTTGTTTGTGTGTGTTGTGTTTTGATTTGTTTGGTTGTTTTGTTTTGTTTTTTTTGTGTTTTTGTGTGTTTGTTTTGTTTTGTTGTGTTTTTTTGATTTTGTGTGTGTTTGTGTTGTTTTTGTTTTGTTTGTGATTTTTTGTTGATTGATTTGTTTTTTTATTGTTGATTGTTGTGTTTGTTGTTGTGTGTTTTTGTGTTGTTTTGTTGTGTGTTTGTTGATTTTTTTGGTTTTTGTTGTTTGTGGTTGTGGTGATTGTTGGTTTTTTTGTTTGATTTTTTGTTGTGTTTTTTTGTTTTTGTTTGTGTTGTTTGTTGTTGTGTGATGTTGTGTGATTTGATTTGTGTTGGTTTGTTTTGTTGTGATGATGTGTTTTTGTTTGTTTTTGATGTTTTTGATTTTTTTTTGTTGTGATTTTGTTTGTGTTTTTGGTTTGTGTGATGTTTGTGTTTTGTTTTTGGTTGTTTGTGTTTGTGTTTTTTGTTTTTGTTTTGTGTTGTGTTGTTGTTTGTGATTGTTGTGTGTTGTTGTGATTTGATGTTGTTTGTGATTGTGTGTTTGTGTTGTTTGTTTGTTTTTTTGTTGTGATTGTTTTTGTGTTGATTTGGTTTTTTTTGTGTGATTGTGTTTGTTGTGTTTTTGTTTTGATTTTTTTGTTGATTTTTTGTTTTTTGTTTTTGTTGGTTGTGTTTGTTGTTTTGTTTGATTGATTGTTGTTTGTTTGGTGTTTGTGATGTTTGTGTGTTGTTTTTTGTGTGTTTGTTTGTTTTTTTTGTGTTGATGTGATTGTTTGTTTGATTTTTTTTGGTGATTTGTGTTTGTTTTTGTTGTTTGTGTTTGTTTTGTTTTTGTTTGTTTTTGTTTGTTTGTTGGTGGTGTTTTTTTGTGTTTGGATTTGTTGTTTGTGTGTGGTGTTTTGTTTTGGTTTGTGTGTTTTGTTTTTTGTTTTTTTGTTGTTGTTTTTGTTGTTGTTTGTTGTTTTGTTGTCTCATTTTTTGTTGTTGTAGTTTGTTGTTGTGTGGTGTTTTGATTGTTTTGTGTTGTGTTGATTTGGTTTTTTTTTTGTGTTTGTTTTGATTTGTGATTTTGTGTTGTTTGTTTTGTGTTTTTGTGTGTTTTTGTTTTTTTGTTGTTGTTTGTGTTTTTTTGGTTTTGTGATGTGTTTTTGATTTTTTTTTTTGTGTGATTTTTGTTTTTTGTGTTTGATTTTGGTGTTTGTTGTGATTTTGTTTGGTGGTTTGATTTTGTGTTTTGTGTTTGATGTGTGATTTTTTGTGATTGTTTGTTTTGATTTTGGTTTGTGTTTTATGTTTTTGTTTGATTTTTTGGTGTTTGTGTTTGTGTTTTTTGTGATTTTTGTTTTGTGTTTTTTTGTTGTGGGTTTTTTTTTGTGTGTTTTGTTTGTTGTGTTTGTTTGTTGTGTTGTGTGTTGTTTTTGTTTTTTTTGATTGTGTGTTGATTGTTGTTTTGTGTGTTTTGTTTTGTGTGTTTTTTGTTTGTTGATGTTGTTTGTGTGTTGTTGTGATTTTGTTTTGTGTTGATTGTGTTGTTGTTTTTTGTTGTGTGTTTGTGTTGATTTTTTGATTTTTGTGTGTTGTGTTTTGTGTGTTGGTGTGTTTTGATGTGTTGTTGATTTGGTATTTTTTGTTGTTTGTTTTGATGTTTGTTTTTGTTTTGTGTGTGGGTTGTTTTATTGTTGATTGTTTTTGTGTTGTTTGTTTGTTTGTGTTTTTTTGTTTGTTTGTTGTTTTTTGTGTTTGTTGTTTTTGATTTTGTTGTGTTGTTGTTTTTTTTGATTTTTGATTTGTTTTGTGATTGTGTTGTTTGTGTTTTTTGTGTTGTTTGTTTGTGTGTTTTGATTGTTTTTTGTTGTGTGTTTGATTTTGTGTTTTGTTTTGTTGTGTTTTGTTGTTTGTGTGATTTTTTGTTGTGTTGTTTTGTTTTTGTTGTTTTTTGTGTTTGGTGTTGTTTGTTTTTGTTTTGGTGTGATTGATTGTTTTTTGGTTGTTGTGTTTGTTTTTTTTGTTTTTTGTTGATTGTGATGTTTTTTTGTTTTTTGATGTTTGTTTTGGTTGTTTTGTTTTGTTTTGTGTGTTTTTTTGTTTGTTTTTTGTTTTTGATTTGTTTGTTGTGTTTTGATTGTGTTGTTTTTTTTTTTGTTTTGTGTTGTTTTTGATTGTTTTTTGATGTTGTGTTTTTGTTTTGATTGTGTGGTGTTTTTTGTTATTTTGTTTGTGTGATGTGTTTGTTGTTTTGTTGTGTGTTTGTTTTGTTTTGTTTGGTTTGTTGTTGTTGTTGTTTTTGATGTTTTGTGTGTTGATGTTGTGTTTGTTGTGATTGTTTTGTTTGTTTGTGTTTTTGATTGTTGGTGTGATGTTTTTGTGTTGTTTTGATTGTTTTTTATTTTTGATTGTTTGTTGTTGTTTTGTTGATTGTTTGTTTTTTTTTTTGTTTTGTTGTGTTTTTTTTTGTTGGTTTTTGTTGTGATTTGTGTTTTTTTGTTGTGTGTTGTGTTTTTTTTTTGGTGTTGATGATTGTTTGTTTTGTTGTGTGTTGATTTTTTTGTTATTTGTTTGTTTTTGTGTTTGGTGTTGTGTTGTTTGTGTTGTGTTTTTGGTTTGGTGTTTGTTGTTTTTTTTGTGTGATTTTTTGTTGTTTGTTTTGTGTTTTGTTGTTTGTGTGTTTTTTGTGTTGTTTTTTGATTTGTTTTTGTGTTTGTGGTGTTTTGTTGTTTTGTTTTTGATTTTTTGTTTGTGATTTTGTGTTTTTTGTTTTGTTTGATTGGTTTGTGTTTGATTTGTTTTTTTTTTTTTGTTTTGTTTTTTTTTTTTGTTTTTGGGTTTGATTTTTGTGATTTTGTGTGTTGATTTGTGTTTTGTGATTGTTGTGATGTTTGTTTTTTGTGTTTTGTTTTTGTGTTGATTTGTGTTGTGTTGTGTTTTTGTGTGTGTTGTGTTGTGTTTTGATTGTTTTTGTTTGTTTTGTGTTTTGTTTGTTGTTGGTTTTGTGTTTTTTTGTTGGTTGTGTGTGTGTTTTTTTGTGATTGTTTTTTTTTTTTGTTTTTTTTTTTTGTGTTGTTTTGATGTTTTGGTTGTTTTTTTGTGATTTTTTGGTGTGTTTTTTTTGATTTTGTTTGTGATTGTGTGTGTGTTTGATTGATTTGTTGTTTTTTGTGTGTTGGTTTGTTTTGTGTTGTTTGTGTTTTGTGATTGTTGTGTTGTTGTTGTGTTTTTTTTTGTTGTGTTTTTGTTTTTGTTGATTTGTGTTTGTGTGTTGTGTTGTTGTTTTGTTGGTGTGTTTTGTTGTTTGTTGATTGTTTGATTGTTTTTTTTGTGTTGTGTGGTGTGATGTTTTGTTGTTGTTTTGTTGTTTGGTGTTTTTGTTGTGTTTTGTGTGATTGTGTTGTTTGTGTTTTTGTTTTTTGTGTGTGTTTTTGTGTGATGTTTGTGTTGTTGTTTGTTGTTTTGTTGATTTGTTTGTTGTGTGTTTTTTGTTGTGTTTGATGTGTTTGTGTTGTGTGTGTTTTTTGATTTGTTGTGTGTTGATTGTTGTTGTTTGTGATGTTTTGTGTTGTGTGATGTTGTGATGTGTGTGTTTATGTGTGTTGTGTTGATTTTGTGTTTGTGTGTGTTTGTGTTGTGATGTGTGTTTTTTTTGTTGTTTTGTGTTGATTTTGTTTGTGTTGATTGTTTTGTTTGATTGTTTTTTGTGTTGTTGTTGTTTTGTTGTGTTTTTTTTGATTGTTTGTTGTGTGTGTTGTTGTGGTTGTTTGTGTTTTGATTTTTTTTTTTTTTTTTTTTTTGTTTTGTTGATTTTTTTTTTTTTTGTTTGTTGTGTGTTGTGTTTTTTTTTTGATTTGTTTTTTTTTGTTTTGTGATTTTTTGATGTTGTTTTGTGTGTTGTTTTTGTTTGTTGTTTTTTTTTTGTTGTTTTGTGTGTTTGTGTTTGTTTGTTTTGTTGTGTGTTGTTGATTTTGTTTGTTTTGTTGATTGTTGTTTTGTGTTTTGTTTTTTTTGTGTTTGTTGTTTTTTTTTGTTTGTGTGTGTGTGTTGTGTTTGTTTTTTGTTTGTTTTTGTGTTTTGTTGTTGTTTTTTGATTTTTGTTGGATTTGTTTGTTGTGTTGTTTGTTTGATTGTTGTTTTGTTGTTTGTTTGTGTGATTTTGTTGTTGTTTTTTTGTTTGTTGTTTGTGTTGTTGATTTGTGTTTGATTTTGTTTGTTGTTTTTTTTGATTTTGTTGTTTGTTTTTGTTTGTTGTTGGTGTGTTGTGTTTTTTGTGTGTGTTTTGTGATTGTTGTTTGTTTTGTTTTGTTTGTGTTTTGTTTTGTGTGTGTTTGTTTGTGTTTGTTTGTTTGTTGTTGATTGTTGTTTGTTTGTTTGTTGTTTTTTGTTGTTTTGATGTTTGTTTGTTGTTTTTGTTTGTTGTTGTTTTGTTTGTTTTTGTTTTGTGTGGTTGTTTGTTTGTTTTGATTGTGTGTGTTGTGTTTTGATTTTTTTTTGTTTGTGTTGTTTTTTGTGTGTTTGTTGTTGTGTGTTGTTGCTGTTTGTTGTGTGTGTTTTGTTTGTGCTGTTGTTGTGTTTGTGTTGTTATATGTTTGTGTTTGTTGTTGTGCTTGTGTTGTTGTGTGTTGTTGTGTTTGTGTTGTTGTGTGTGTTTGTGATTGTGTTGTTTTGTGATTGTTGTTGTTTTGTGTTGATTGTTGTGTTTTGTTTGTGTTTTTTGTTTGTTTGTTGTGTGTGTTGTGATTTGATTGTGTGTGTTTGTGTGTTTTGTGTTTGTTTTGTGTTTGTGTTGATTTGTTTTTTGTGTGTTGTGTTTGATTGTTGTTGTTTGTGTGTGTTGTGTTTTGTGTTTGTTGTGTTTTGTGTTGTTTTTGTTGTGTTTGTTGTGTTGTGTGTGTTTGATTTTGTTTGTGTGTGTGTTGTTTTTTGATGTTGTGTTGTTGTGTTGATTTGTGTGTTGTTGTTTGTGTTGTTGATTGTTTGTGATGTGTGTTGTGTTGGTTTTGTGTTTGTTGTTGTTGTGATTTTGTTTTTGTTGTTGTGTTTTTTGTTGTGTGTGTGTTTTTGTATTGTGTTTGTTTGTGTTTTTGGTTGGTGTTTTGTTGTTGTTGTTTGTTGTGTGTGTTTGTTGATGTTGTTGTGTTGGTTGTTGTGTGTTTTTGATTGTTTTTTGTGTGTTTGTGATTTGTGTGTTGTGTTGTTTGTTTGTTGTTGTGTTTTGTTGTGTGTGATGATGTGGTGTTGTGTTTTGTTTTTGTGTTTTTGTTTGTTGTTTGTTGTGTTGATTGTTTTGTTGTTTGTGTTTGTGTGGTTTTGTGTGATTGTTTGATGTTGTTTTTGTTGATTGATTTGTGTTTTGTTTGTTGTTGTGTTGTTTTGTGTGTGGTTGTTGTGTGTGTGATTTGTTGTTTTGTGTGTTTTTTGTTGTTGTGTTTTGTGTGTTGTTGTGTTTGTGTTGTTGTGTGTTGTTATGTTTGTGTTGTTTTTGTGTTTGTGTTATTTGTTTGTGTTGTTTTTGTTGTGTGTTTTGTGTTGTGTTGTGTTTTTGTGTGTTGTTTTTGTTGTGTTTGTGTTTGTTGTTGATTGTGTTGTTTTTTGTGTGTTGTTTTGTTTTGTTGTTGGTTTGTGTGTTTTGTTTTTGTTGTGTTGTTGTGTGTTTGTTGTGTGTTTTGTTGTTGTTTGTGTTTGTTGTTGTTGTTTGATGTTGATTTGTTTTGTGATTTGTTGTGTGTTTTGTGTTGTTGTTATGTGTTGTTGTTGTTGTTGTTGTGTGTTGTTGTTGTGTGTTGTTGTGTTTGCATTTTGTTGTGTGTTGTTGTGCTTGTGTTGTTGTGTTGTTGTGTGTTGTTGTTATGTGTTGTTGTCATGTGTTGTGTTTGTGTTGTTGTTTGATTGTGTTGTTTTTTTGTGTTTTTGTTTTGTTTTTGATTGTGTTGGTTTGTGTTGTGTTTTTTGTTGTTTTTGTGTTGTGTTTGTTGTTTTTGTTTTTTTTTTTTTTTGTGTTTTTGTTTTTTGTGTTTTGTTTTTTTTTTGTTTTTTTTTTGTTTTTGTGATTGTTGTGTTTTTGTTTTGGGTTTGTTTTGTGTTGTTTTTTTGTTTTTGTTGTTGTTTTTGTTTTTTTGTGTTTTTTGTTTTTGATTTTTGTTTGTTTTTTTGGTGTTTTGTGTTTTGTTTTTTTTGTTGGTTTTTTGTTTTTTGT
>NW_026944874.1:0-9646 GCF_034702125.1 Engraulis encrasicolus
CTTCCCCTAAATGGGGTGCTTTGTTGGCGACCACCCGACGGTGCCTCCTCGAGCGTCGATCGCTCGGGCTCTTGCCGTGGGGAAGGCTACAACGATCCGAGCCTCGAGCCAAGCAGCGAATAAGCCACAACCGTTTTGCTTCAGGCCGAGACACACCGCCGGCCCCATCCGCTTCCCTCCCGACAATTTCAAGCACTCTTTGACTCTCTTTTCAAAGTCCTTTTCATCTTTCCCTCGCGGTACTTGTTTGCTATCGGTCTCTCGCCCGTATTTAGCCTTGGACAGAATTTACCGCCCGATTGGGGCTGCATTCCCAAACAACCCGACTCGCCGACAGCGCCTCGTGGTGCGACAGGGTCCGGGCACAACGGCGCTCTCACCCCCCTGGCGCCCTTTTCCCAGGAGACTTGGGCCCGGTCCGCCGCTGAGGACGCTTCTCCAGACTACAATTCGAGCTGCTGTATGGCAACCCGATTCCAACGCTGGGCCTATCCCGGTTCGCTCGCCGTTACTGAGGGAATCCTTGTTAGTTTCTTTTCCTCCGCTTATTAATATGCTTAAATTCAGGGGTGGCCCCGCCCATCCTGGGGTCGCATTCGATACGCCATCCATGGATCGGCGCTGTTTTAAAGGATCACATGACTATGTATAATCTCCTCTTAGGCATACACAAGACAATAACACAGGACTCATTTTAACCACCCCTTATTGATCGCAGCCAACGAGATGATGACCCACTCTTTCAGCCCACCGCTCCGAGGGGAACGATGAGCCACTCTGCACATCCAAGCCTTTGCCAACCATCATCGATGGTATGGTACTAACTCGGAGCGACATAATGCTTGACGCCAGGGAGACGTGCCCTTGGGTTTTGGCCTCGGGCGCAACTTGCGTTCAAAGACTCGATGGTTCGCGGGATTCTGCAATTCGCACCACATATCGCATTTCGCTGCGTCTTCATCGATGCAGAAGCCGAGATATCCATTGCCGAGAGTCATGTCAATCCTTAGGGCGTGCAACAGCACCCCATGGCACGAAACCCATTTGACGGCTCGCTTTTTGATATATACCTTGGCGCGATGTTGCGCCGGTTTGATTGTTTTATACAACCCCTACTCACGACCCGCCCCCAAGTGGATGAGGTGAAGAATGGGATGGCTTTTTATAGCGGGTGTAATAACCACCGCTTATTTTGACCGGTTCTCTGAATCGCTCGATGTTATTCAGTCTCGACAATGATCCTTCCGCAGGTTCACCTACGGAAACCTTGTTACGACTTCTCCTTCCTCTAAATGATAAGGTTCAAGGGACTTCTCCCCGAGTCCCCGGGCGGCGAACCGCCCGCACACAGCGATCCGAACACTTCACCGGACCATTCAATCGGTAACGACGGGCGGTGTGTACAAAGGGCGGGGCGATAAACCCGCGAGTTTATACTCGCGTTTACAAGTTTTCCTCGTTGAAGACCAAAAAAGGGCAATGATCTACCCCCCACCCACGATAAAAATTTTTCTAAAATTACCCGGCCTGTGGGCCCAAAGGGCTATATACCCCGTTGAATCCCAATCATTGTAGCGCCGGGCGGCCCAGAACATCAAGGGCATCACAGACCTTTATTGCCTCAAACTTCCTGGCCAAAAAGGGCCATAGCCCCCCCAAAAAGAAGCTGGCCGCGCGGGTTTAAAACCCGCAAAGCTATTTAAAGAAAGGCTGAGGTCCCCCTTTCCCTTTAAACCGGAAAAAAACCAAAAAATTTCCTCCCCAAAACCCTAAGAAGGGCCCCCATGCACCACCACCCTTTAAAAACAAAAAAGAGCTCTAAAACGTCAATCCTTACATGTCGGCCCGGGTAAGTTTTCCCGTGTTGATCAAATTAACCCGCGGCTCCACTCCTGGTGGGGCCCTTCCGTAAATTTCCCTTTTTAATTTTTCACCCTTGGCCCATACCCCCCCCCCGGAACCCAAAAACTTTGATTTCCCCCAAAAGGTTTGCCGGGCGGAGCCCTAAAAGCAACACCCCGCCGACCCCGGGTCGGCATCGTTTTTTTAGGGTTTAAGACTGGGAACGGTTCTGATCGTCTTCGACCCCCCCAATTTTTCGTTCTTGATTAATGAAAACATTCTTGGCAAATGCTTTCGCAGTTGTTCGTCTTTCGTAAATCCAAGAATTTCACCTCTGACTAAAAATCCCGAATCCCCCCGCCCGTCCCCTCTTAATCATTATCCGATCCCAAGGCCCAAAAAACAAAAGGATCGAAATCCCTTTTGGGGTTTTTCCCATGCTAATGTTTTCCAGAGCGTGGGCCCTTTCTTTGAGCACTCCCAATTTCTTCAAAGTAACAGCGGGCCCAGGCACGACCCCGGGCCCAATTTAAAGGCCCGAACCAAACGCCGGCATAAAAGGGGCCCCAGGCGGGGGGGCACAAACCCTGGGGGCGGACCACCGACCCCCAACCCCAAAGTTTCCCAACAAAGAGCTTTTTTAAATGCAAAAAACTTAAAAAAAACCTATTGGAGCTGGAATTACCCGGGGGCTGCTGGCACCAACTTGGCCCCCCCAATGGGTCCTCGTTTTGGATTTTTGATTGTAAAATCATTCCAATTACCAACTCAAAAGCCCCGGGATTGTTAAATTTTTTGTCCCAAAATCCCCCCTGTTTGGGTTGGGGAATTTGCGCCCTGCTGCCTTCCTTGGATGAGGTAGCCGCCTCTCCCAGGGTCCCTCTCCGGGAAACGAACCCTAATTCCCCCGTCACCCGGCCCACCATGGTGGCCCCTTTTCCTACCCCTCGAAAGTTATAGGGGAGATATTCTAAAGATGCGCGCCGGCCCCAAGGCCCCGATCCGCCATTTTTCATGAATCATCAAAGGGGAACAGGCATAAAACCCGTATCGACCTTTTTCCTAATAAATGGTCCCTTCCCCCAAAAATTGGGAAAAAAAAATTTTTGGGGGCACCGGGATTTGCTCAAAAATTACTAATTATCCCCAGTAGCACTAAAACCCTCAAAAAAACTATAACCTATTTAAGACCATTTTCCCCTTTCACCCGCTGAAATTGTTCATATTTCACATGCATGGCTTAATCTTTGAGACAACATAAAGAAATACTTCCAGGATCAACCCCGGTAACCCGACCTCAAAAACAACTATGATCCCCAAACCCCAACAACCATATGTATGGTAAGTGAGGAAGGAACCAAAGTCGTATGGAGGATAAGGCAACATCACCTTTCAAATAACGGACTCGAGCATGGTGCCAATGGCACCAAGGATAATTTTCTCGAATGAGCCACATTTGTGACAATATAATGGGACCCAATGTCCACCGCATAAGCCACAGGATTATCAGATGATGACACCTGAACAAAAGGTGGATGGGTCTCATTCAATGAAGCAATCTCCAACACCTTCAAAAAGGGGCACTGGGATTATCCACAAAGCATTTCCAAGAGTTAATACCACAAATTTATGGATTCGCTTTGCCAGGCATCAATTGGATGTCTTGCGGTTGGGTCTTCATATTAATATGAGGGACCTTAAAAATGAAAAGGTCTATTATATTATTGGTTGGCCACACAAAGTAGCCACCAATATAGTAGAAGCAAAGCCCATGACAACTCATGTGCCACTTCCTGGTCGCAAGCACTATCACATCATCCAGGCCCATAACTCCACCCAATTATCAAAGAGTAATCAACCTTCGACACCGAGGAAGCAAAAAGGGTCAAGGTAATGATGTGAACGGCGAAGCTCCCCGCAAGGCTTGTAGAGTAGTTAATTTGGGAAACATGGAAAAAAACCCATGTATGATGTAAAAACACCGAGGGACATATGGAGACATCTCCATCAATGCCCGTACAATAATTAATTAACTTGGCTAATATTCTTGCGCATCCAACAATCGAAGGCACGAGCATTCACCATCCTTTATACCTCGAAATGCAGTTTAACGACTATAGTAGGATTGCAATGACATGAATTGCAATACAGTTTACCTGCGATGCTCAAGCTTGCCCTTGATTTGAAAAAAAATATTTCAGCCAGCACTACCCAACCTCCCCTCTAATTGACAAGAAATGCCTAACTCATCTTGAATGCTCCGGTAGTAGAAGAAAGGCCAAAATCTTATGAATTTTTTGGGCATATCGTATCTAATTTTTATACTTTTGGAAGCATAAATGATCACCAAACAAGCCATCTGGACCCCAAAAAATCTTATGCCGGGCACGTATAAGGGCTTGTGCATGTTAAAATGCAATCATCGCTTCTGAGGAAAATGTTTCTGCATCATTTTGGTCTTCCCCCCTATTAGCCAGGGACTGGTTTCATGTTTGCCCTCCAGCTGGACCCCAAAAATTCTTATGCAGAGCATGTATAAGTGCATGTGCATGCTATCCTGGGATATCGCTTTTCAGAAAATGACTCTGCATCATGTTTTGCCCTCCCCCCTATAAGACCAGGAAGCACTTATTGCATTCTGAATGCTACGTGGGTAGTTCAAAAATGGCCAAAAAGCTTAATTTTCTTTTTCCACAAAATTTGGTATTTTCTAGTTGTGCATGCACCATAAGAGAAACAACCATAGCCACCGTGACGTAAAAAGTATCTCAATTTTAGAGTTATTCGAACATTTGTTCCAGGGACAGGGAAAGCCAGGGCCTTATTTCGCTCGGCAAAGCAAGGACTCGGTTTTTAGCTGGACTGCAAATGTTATCGCATTATGGTTAAATTTTGATAGAAGTGTGATGTGGATCATCTTCTTATACAGCCGTATCCAACAATCGAAGGGTCAAGCACGAGAATCACATATTACATTCAAAAGATTTACTATGTTTTAAAAGCCAGGACTTATTTCGCTCGCAAGCCAGGGGACCAGAACCTGGTTTCGCTCCATAATGCCAGGCCTGACTTGTTTCACTCGTAAGCCTGACTTGTTTTTGCTCGCAAGCCAGGGACTGGCCAGGACCTGGTTTCGCTCGCAAGTAGGGGACTGGTTTCGCAAGGCAAGCCAAAACCTGCTTTCGCTCTCAAGCTGGGACTGGTTTTGCTAGCAAGCCAGAACCATGGTTTCGGCTCGCCAAGCCAAGCGACTTGTTTCGTAGGCAAGCAAGGGACTAGGTTTCGCTCGCAAGCCAGCGGACTAGTGTCGTCGCAAGCTAGGGACAGCTTTCGCAGGCAAGCCAGAGGTACTAGTTTTCGCAAGCCAAGCCAGGGCCTGGTTTTGTCGTAAGCCAGAAACCTGCTTTTTGTCGCAAGTCCAGGAACCCTGCTTTTTGCAAGCAAGCTGGGCCTGATTTCACAGGCAAGCCAGAAACCTGGTTTCGCTCACAAGCCAGGAATTGGTTTTGCAAGCAAGGAAGAACCTGGTTTCACTCGCAAGCCAGGGCTGGTTTTTTTCGCAAGCCAGAGCCTGGTATTCGCTCGCAAGCCAGGGACTAGTTTCGCTGGCAAGCCAGGGACTGCTTTTGCTTGCAAGCAAGGGGAATGGTTTTCTTGCAAGCCAGAAACTGGTTCCGCTCGCAAGCTAGGGCGACAAGATTTATTAGACACGAACATAGCTACAATCCAGAATACCCTATTGATTTTGCTCGCCAAGCCAGGGACTGGTTTCATGTTTGCCCTCCATCTGGACCCCAAAAAAAATCTTAATGCAGAGCATGTATAAGTGCATGTGCATGCTAACCCTGGGATATCGCTTCTCAGAGCTGGAAAATGACTCTGCATCATGTTTGCCCTCCCCCCTATAAGACAGGCAGCAATTATTGCATTCATGAATGCTCCGGTAGTTCAAAAATGGCCAAAATTGCTGAATTTTCTTTTTCCACGAAATTTGGATTTTCTAGTTGTGCATGCACATAAGAGAAACACACCATGCCACCGTGACGTTAAAAAGTATCTCAAATTTAGGAGTTATTCGAACATTTGTTCCAGGGGGACAGCGCAAGCCAGGGCCTTATTTCGCTCGCAAGCCAGGACTGGTTTTAGCCTGCAAATGTTATCGCATTATGGTTTTAATTTTGAAGAAGTGTGATGTGGCACATCTTCTTATACAGCCGTATCCAACAATCGAAGGGTCAAGCACGAGATCGCATCTTACATTTAAAGATGTACTAGTTTTAAGCCCGGGCCTAATTTCGCTCGCAAGCCAGGGACCCGAACCTGGTTTCGCTCACAAGCCGGGCCCGATTTCACTGTAAGCCTGACTTGTTTTTGCTCGCAAGCCAGGGACTGGCCAGGACCTTGGTTTCGCTCGCAAGCCAGGGACTGGTTTCGCAGGCAAGCCAGAACCTGCTTTCGCTCTCAAGCCAGGGACTGGGTTTTTGCTCGCAAACCAGGGACTGGTTTTGTCGCAAGCCAGAACCTGGTTTCGTAGGCAAGCGAGCGACTGGTTTCGCTCGCAAGCCAGCGATAATTTCGTCCAAGCTAGGGACTGCTTTCGCAGGCAACCCAGGGACGGGTTTCGTCGCAAGCCAGAACCTGGTTTCGCTCGCAAGCCAGGGACTGGTTTCGTAGGCAAGCCAGGGACTGGTTTCGCTCGCAAGCCAGGGACTAGTTTCGCGCAAGCCAGAACTTGGTTTCGCCCCGCAAGAGAGGGACTGGTTTCGCAGGCAAGCCAGGGACTGGTTTTTCGAAAGCAAGCCAGGGGACTGGTTTCGTGCAAGTCAAACCTGCTTTCGCAAGCAAGCCAGGGCCTGATTTCACAGGCAAGCCAGAACCTGGTTTCGCTCGCAAGCCAGAACCTGGTTTTGCTCGCAAGGCAGGGACTGGTTTTGTCGCAACCCAGAACCTGGTTTCGCTCGCAAGCCAGGGCCAGGGACTTATTTCGCTCGCAAGCCAGGGACTATTTTTCGCAGGCAAGCCAGAACCTGCTTTCCCTCGCAAGCCAGAACCTGGTTTCGCAGGCAAGCCAGAACCTGTTTTCCCTCGCAAGGAAGGGACTGATTTCATCGCAAGTCGGAACCTTTTTTCGTCGCATGCCAAAACCCGGGTTTCACTCGCAACCCAAAAACCCTAGTTTCATCAAAAGCCAGAACCTGATTTCGCTCGCAAGCCAAGGCCTGATTTCACTCGTAAGCCTGACTTGTTTTTGCTCGCAACCCAGGGATGGCCAGGACCTGGTTTCGCTCGCAAGCCGGGGGACTGGTTTCGCAGGCAAGCCAGAAACCTGCTTTCGCTCTCAAGCCAGGGACTGGTTTCGCTCGCAAGCCGGGGACGTAAAACAACCATGCCACCGTGACGAAAAAAGTATCTCAAATTTAGAGTTATTCGAACTTTTGTTCCAGGGACAGCGCAAGCCAGGGCCTTATTTCGCTCGCAAGCCGGGACAGGTTTTAGCCTGCAAATGTTATCGCATTAGGGTTTCCCAATTTTAAAGAAGTGTGATGTGGCACATCTTCTTTTTCACCGAAATCCAAAAATCGAAGGGTCAAGCACGAGATCGCATCTTACATTCAAAAAATGTACTATGTTTTAAGCCGGGGGCCTAATTTCGCTCGCAAGCCAGGGACCAGAACCTGGTTTCGCTCACAAGCCAGGGCCTGATTTCACTCGAAGCCTGACTTGTTTTTGCTCGCAAGCCAGGGACTGGCCAGGACCTGGTTTCGCTCGCAAGCCGGGGGACTGGTTTCGCAGGCAAGCCAGAACCTGCTTTCGCTCTCATGCCAGGGATGGTTTCGCTCGCAAGCCAGGGACTGGTTTTGTCGCAAGCCAGAACCTGGTTTCGTAGGCAAGCAGCGACGGTTTCGCTCGCAAGCCAGCGACTAATTTCGTCGCAAGTTTAGGGACTGCTTTCGCAGGCAAGCCAGGGATGGTTTCGTCGCAAGCCAGAACGGGTTTTTCGCTCGCAAGCCGGGGAAACTGGTTTCGTAGGCAAGCCAGGGACTGGTTTCGCTCCCAAGCCAGGGATAGTTTCGTCGCAAGCCAGAACCTGGTTTTGTCGCAAGGCAGAGACTGGTTTTGTCGCAAGCCAAAACCCTGGTTTCGCTCGCAAGCCAGGGCCAGGGACTTTTTTTCGCTCGCAAGCCAGGGACTAGTTTCGCAGGCAAGCCAGAACCTGCTTTCCCTCGCAAGCCAAACCTGGTTTCGCAGGCAAGCAGAACCTGTTTTCCCTGCAAGGAAGGGACTGATTTCATGCAAGGTCGGAACTGGTTTGTCGCATGCCAGAACTGGTTTCAACTGCAAGCAGAACCTAGTTTATCACAAGCCAGAACCTGATTTCGCTCGCAAGCCAGGGATTGCTTTCGCAAGCAAGCCAGGGACTGGTTTCGCAGGCAAGCGAGAAACCTGCTTTCGCAAGCAACCCAGGGACTGGTTTCGCAGGCAAGCGAGAACCTACTTTCGCAAGCAAGCCGGGGACATGTTTCGCGCAAGATAGGGACAGGTTTCGTAAGCAATTTTTAACCTGGGTGTGCCCCGGGATGACATAAACCGCGCCGCGCGTGGCCTTGGCCTTTTGGGTTTGGATTGGGCACGGCCGCGCGCGCTGCGTTTTGATTTTTGGCCCCCCTGAACCCCAAATTTTTGGGGATAGCCCCCCTTAATATTCCCCTCGATCCCCTGCAACCATCCCTCATGGTCTCGTATTTTTAAATTTGGGGCGCTTTTCCCCGAAAATTTTGGACAAGCCACCATTTTCTATCCCGCTGGCAACAAAATTTATGCAGTGCAAGTGATGCATAAAAGAGTCAAGCTTACGCATTTCCTGATAAAAACAATCGACAGGGAATAGGGAAGATCCTTGGGCTTGCTCCTACGAAAAGACATTCCATCCTTATGTTTAGCAACATTCCCCCAATAACATGCAAGGCTTTTTACATCTTGAATCCCCCCCAGTAGTTCAAGAATTATAAAAAAATTTAATTTTTTTGGCATGATCAAACTTTTTGACAGCACAGCACCAGCCCCCATGATCGACAGCCTTGCAAAAGGGGAAGCACAAATTCCAGGGGTTTTTTGCATGAATTTTTCTTCCAGCACCTCTTTTACATTTCCTCCAAAAAGAGCAGCCATATAAAAAGAACCTCAAATCGTTCGCAAAAAAAATTTCGATTTTTTTGGGGATAAGGGGGCAAGCCCGGCCTTTTTTCGCAGATAAAGTAGCCACCCAAACAATAGAACAAAGCCATGACAAAAAACTGGCCACAAAGGTCTCAAACACTTCACATATCACCCAATAAACTCCCCCCAATATCGAATAGTAATCAACATTTGACACCGAGAAAGCAAAAAGGGGCAAGGTAATGATGTGACCCGGCGAGCCCCCAAGGCATGTAAAGTAGTTATTTTGGAACATGGACAACCATGTATGATTAAAAACCGGGGACATATGGGGACCCACAATGCCCACGATAATAATTTAAATTGGCTAATATTCTTTCGATCCCAAAAATCGAAGGGCCGAGGCATTCCATCCTTTTTACATCGAAAAGCAGTTTACCCATATATATATTCAAGACATGATTGCAATACAGTTTACCCCATGCTCAAGCTTGCCTTATTTGAAAAAAATATTTCAGGGCCTGCACTACCGACCTCCCCTCCCAATTTACAGAAATGCCTAACAAATCTTTAATCTCCGGTATAGAAGAAAAACCAAAAAACTTATGAATTTTTTGGGGATACCCATCAAAATTTTTAAATTTTG